>NW_027315792.1:0-177500 GCF_026437365.1 Eucyclogobius newberryi
CTACAAATACTACTGTAAATACAACTGTAAACACTACTACAAACATGGTGGAGCTACTGGTACTTTTACTACTACTACTACAAATACTACTGTAAATACTACTGTAAACACTACTACAAACATGGTGGAGCCACTGGTACTTTTACTACTACTACTACAAATACTACTGTAAATACAACTGTAAACACTACTACAAAAATGGTGGAGCTACTGGTACTTTTACTACTACTACTACAAATACTACTACAAATACTACTGTAAATGCTACTGTAAACACTACTACAAACATGGTGGAGCTACTGGTACTTTTACTACTACTACTACAAATACTACTGTAAACACTACTACAAACATGGTGGAGCTACTGGTACTTTTACTACTACTACTACAAATACTTTTGTAAATACTTCTGTAAACACTACTACAAACATGGTGGAGCTACTGGTACTTTTACTACTACTACTACAAATACTACTGTAAAAAATACTGTAAACACTACTACAAACATGGTGGAGCTACTGGTACTTTTACTACTACTACTACAAATACTACTGTAAATGCTACTGTAAACACTACTACAAACATGGTTGAGCTACTGGTACTTTTACTACTACTACTACAAATACTACTGTAAATACTACTGTAAACACGTCTACAAACATGGTGGAGCTACTGGTACTTATACTACTACTACTACAAATACTACTGTAAATACTACTGTAAACACTACTACAAACATGGTGGAGCTACTGGTACTTTTACTACTACTACTACAAATACTACTACAAATACTACTGTAAATGCTACTGTAAACACTAGTACAAACATGGTGGAGCTACTGGTACTTTTACTACTACTACTACAAATACTACTGTAAATACTACTGTAAACACTACTACAAACATGGTGGAGCTACTGGTACTTTTACTACTACTACTACAAATACTACTGTAAATACTACTGTAAACACTACTACAAACATGGTGGAGCTACTGATACTTTTACTACTACTACTACAAATACTAATGTAAATACTACTGTAAACACTACTGAAAACATGGTGGAGCTACTGGTACTTTTACTACTACTACTACAAATACTACTGTAAATACTACTGTAAGCACTACTACAAACATGGTGGAGCTACTGGTACTTTTACTACTACCACTACTAATACTGCTGTAAATACTACTGTAAACACTACTACAAACATGGTGGAGCTACAGGTACTTTTACTACTACTACTACTACTAAAAATACTACTGTTTATACTACTGTAAACACTACTAAAAAACATGGTAGAGCTACTGGTACTTTTACTACTACTACTACAAATACTACTACAAATACTACTGTAAATACTACTGTAAATACTATTGTAAACACTACTACAAACATGGTGGAGCTACTGGTACTTTTACTACTACTACTACAAATACTACTACAAATACTACTGTAAATACTACTGTAAATACTATTGTAAACACTACTACAAACATGGTGGAGCTACTGGTACTTTTACTACTACTACTACTACAAATACTACTGTAAATACTACTGTAAACACTACTACAAACATGGTGGAGCTACTGGTACTTTTACTACTACTACTACAAATACTACTGTAAATACTACTGTAAACACTACTACAAACATGGTGGAGCTACTGGTACTTTTACTACTACTACTACAAATACTACTGTAAATACTACTGTAAACACTACTACAAACATGGTGGAGCTACTGGTACTTTTACTACTACTACTACAAATACTACTACAAATACTACTGTAAATACTACTGTAAATACTATTGTAAACACTACTACAAACATGGTGGAGCTACTGGTACTTTTACTACTACTACTACTACAAATACTACTGTAAATACTACTGTAAACACTACTACAAACATGGTGGAGCTACTGGTACTTTTACTACTACTACTACAAATACTACTGTAAATACTACTGTAAACACTACTACAAACATGGTGGAGCTACTGGTACTTTTACTACTACTACTACAAATACTACTGTAAATACTACTGTAAACACTACTAATAAAATGGTGGAGCAACTGATACTTTTACTACTACTACTACAAATACTACTGTAAATACTACTGTAAACACTACTAAAAACATGGTGGAGCTACTGGTTCTTTTACTACTACTACTACAAATACTACTGTAAATGCTACTGTAAACACTACTACAAACATGGTGGAGCTACTGGTACTTTTACTACTACTACTACAAATACTACTGTAAATACTACTGTAAACACTACTACAAACATGGTGGAGCTACTGGTACTTTTACTACTACTACTACAAATACTACTGTAAACACTACTACAAACATGGTGGAGCTACTGGTACTTTTACTACTACTACTACAAATACTACTGTAAATACTACTGTAAGCACTACTACAAACATGGTGGAGCTACTGGTACTTTTACTACTACCACTACTAATACTGCTGTAAATACTACTGTAAACACTACTACAAACATGGTGGAGCTACAGGTACTTTTACTACTACTACTACTACTACAAATACTACTGTTTATACTACTGTAAACACTACTAAAAAACATGGTAGAGCTACTGGTACTTTTACTACTACTACTACAAATACTACTACAAATACTACTGTAAATACTACTGTAAATACTATTGTAAACACTACTACAAACATGGTGGAGCTACTGGTACTTTTACTACTACTACTACAAATACTACTACAAATACTACTGTAAATACTACTGTAAATACTATTGTAAACACTACTACAAACATGGTGGAGCTACTGGTACTTTTACTACTACTACTACAAATACTACTGTAAATGCTACTGTAAACACTAATACAAACATGGTGGAGCTACTGGTACTTTTACTACTACTACTACAAATACTACTGTAAATACTACTGTAAACACTAATACAAACATGGTGGAGCTACAGGTACTTTTACTACTACTACTACAAATACTACTGTAAATACTACTGTAAACACTACTAAAAACATGGTGGAGCTACTGGTTCTTTTACTACTACTACTACAAATACTACTGTAAATGCTACTGTAAACACTACTACAAACATGGTGGAGCTACTGGTACTTTTACTACTACTACTACTACAAATACTACTGTAAATACTACTGTAAACACTACTACAAACATGGTGGAGCTACTGGTACTTTTACTACTACTACTACAAATACTACTGTAAACACTACTACAAACATGGTGGAGCTACTGGTACTTTTACTACTACTACTACAAATACTACTGTAAATACTACTGTAAGCACTACTACAAACATGGTGGAGCTACTGGTACTTTTACTACTACCACTACTAATACTGCTGTAAATACTACTGTAAACACTACTACAAACATGGTGGAGCTACAGGTACTTTTACTACTACTACTACTACTACAAATACTACTGTTTATACTACTGTAAACACTACTAAAAAACATGGTAGAGCTACTGGTACTTTTACTACTACTACTACAAATACTACTACAAATACTACTGTAAATACTACTGTAAATACTATTGTAAACACTACTACAAACATGGTGGAGCTACTGGTACTTTTACTACTACTACTACAAATACTACTACAAATACTACTGTAAATACTACTGTAAATACTATTGTAAACACTACTACAAACATGGTGGAGCTACTGGTACTTTTACTACTACTACTACAAATACTACTGTAAATACTACTGTAAACACTACTACAAACGTGGTGGAGCTACTGGTACTTTTACTACTACTATTACAAATACTACTGTAAATACTACTGTAAATACTACTGTAAATACTTCTACAAACATGGTAGAGCTACTGGTACTTTTACTACTATTACTACAAATACTACTGTAAATATTACTGTAAATACTACTGTAAACACTACTACAAACATGGTGGAGCTACTGGTACTTTTACTACTACTACTACTACAAATACTACTACAAATACTACTGTAAATACTACTGTAAATACTATTGTAAACACTACTACAAACATGGTGGAGCTACTGGTACTTTTACTACTACTACTACAAATACTACTGTAAATACTACTGTAAACACTACTACAAACGTGGTGGAGCTACTGGTACTTTTACTACTACTATTACAAATAATACTGTAAATACTACTGTAAATACTACTGTAAACACAACTACAAACATGATGGAGCTACTGGTACTTTTACTACTACTACCACAAATAATACTGTAAATACTACTGTAAATACTACTGTAAACACAACTACAAACATGATGGAGCTACTGGTACTTTTACTACTACTATTACAAATAATACTGTAAATACTACTGTAAATACTACTGTAAACACAACTACAAACATGATGGAGCTACTGGTACTTTTACTACTACTACTACAAATACTACTGTAAATACTACTGTAAATACTATTGTAAACACTACTACAAACATGGTGGAGCTACTGGTACTTTTACTACTACTACTACTACAAATACTACTGTAAATACTACTGTAAACACTACTACAAACGTGGTGGAGCTACTGGTACTTTTACTACTACTATTACAAATACTACTGTAAATACTACTGTAAATACTACTGTAAATACTTCTACAAACATGGTAGAGCTACTGGTACTTTTACTACTATTACTACAAATACTACTGTAAATATTACTGTAAATACTACTGTAAACACTACTACAAACATGGTGGAGCTACTGGTACTTTTACTACTACTACTACTACAAATACTACTACAAATACTACTGTAAATACTACTGTAAATACTATTGTAAACACTACTACAAACATGGTGGAGCTACTGGTACTTTTACTACTACTACTACAAATACTACTGTAAATACTACTGTAAACACTACTACAAACGTGGTGGAGCTACTGGTACTTTTACTACTACTATTACAAATAATACTGTAAATACTACTGTAAATACTACTGTAAACACTACTACAAACATGGTGGAGCTACTGGTACTTTTACTACTACTACTACAAATACTACTGTAAATACTACTGTAAACACTACTACAAACGTGGTGGAGCTACTGGTACTTTTACTACTACTACTACAAATACTACTACAAATACTACTGTAAATGCTACTGTAAACACTACTACAAACATGGTGGAGCTACTGGTACTTTTACTACTACTACTACAAATACTACTGTAAATACTACTGTAATCACTACTACAAACATGGTGGAGCTACTGGTACTTTTACTACTACTACTACTAATACTGCTGTAAATACTACTGTAAACACTACTACAAACATGGTGGAGCTACTGGTTCTTTTACTACTACTACCACAAATACTACTGTAAATACTACTACAAACATGGTGGAGCTACTGGTACTTTTACTGCTACTACTACAAATACTACTGTAAATACTACTGTAAACACTACTACAAACATGGTGGAGCTACTGGTTCTTTTACTACTACTACCACAAATACTACTGTAAATACTACTGTAAACACTGCTACAAACATGGTGGAGCTACTGGTACTTTTACTACTACTTCTACAAATACTACTGTAAATACTACTGTAAACACTACTACAAACATGGTGGAGCTACTGGTACTTTTACTACTACTACTACAAATACTACTGTAAATACTACTGTAAACACTACTACAAACATGGTGGAGCTACTGGTACTTTTACTACTACTACTACTACAAATACTACTGTAAATACTACTGTAAACACTACTACAAACATGGTGGAGCTACTGGTACTTTTACTACTACTACTACAAATACTACTGTAAATACTACTGTAAACACTACTACAAACATGGTGGAGCTAATGATACTTTTACTACTACTACTACAAATACTACTGTAAATACTACTGTAAACACTACTACAAACATGGTGGAGCTACTGGTACTTTTACTACTACTACTACAAATACTACTGTAAATACTACTGTAAACACTAATACAAACATGGTGGAGCTACTGGTACTTTTACTACTACTACTACAAATACTACTGTAAACACTACTACAAACATGGTGGAGCTACTGGTACTTTTACTACTACTACTACAAATACTTTTGTAAATACTTCTGTAAACACTACTACAAACATGGTGGAGCTACTGGTACTTTTACTACTACTACTACAAATACTACTGTAAAAAATACTGTAAACACTACTACAAACATGGTGGAGCTACTGGTACTTTTACTACTACTACTACAAATACTACTACAAATACTACTGTAAATGCTACTGTAAACACTACTACAAACATGGTGGAGCTACTGGTACTTTTACTACTACTACTACAAATACTACTGTAAATACTACTGTAAACACTTCTACAAACATGGTGGAGCTACTGGTACTTATACTACTACTACTACAAATACTACTGTAAATACTACTGTAAACACTACTACAAACATGGTGGAGCTACTGGTACTTTTACTACTACTACTACAAATACTACTACAAATACTACTGTAAATGCTACTGTAAACACTAGTACAAACATGGTGGAGCTACTGGTACTTTTACTACTACTACTACAAATACTACTGTAAATACTACCGTAAACACTACTACAAACATGGTGGAGCTACTGGTACTTTTACTACTACTACTACAAATACTACTGTAAATACTACCGTAAACACTACTACAAACATGGTGGAGCTACTGGTACTTTTACTACTACTACTACAAATACTACTGTAAATACTACTGTAAACACTACTACAAACATGGTGGAGCTACTGATACTTTTACTACTACTACTACAAATACTAATGTAAATACTACTGTAAACACTACTAAAAACATGGTGGAGCTACTGGTACTTTTACTACTACTACTACTACAAATACTACTGTAAATACTACTGTAAACACTACTACAAACATGGTGGAGCTACTGGTTCTTTTACTACTACTACTACAAATACTACTGTAAATACTACTGTAAATACTACTACAAACATGGTGGAGCTACTGGTACTTTTACTACTACTACTACAAATACTACTGTAAATACTACTGTAAACACTACTACAAACATGGTGGAGCCACTGGTACTTTTACTACTACTACTACAAATACTACTGTAAATACTACTGTAAACACTACTACAAACATGGTGGAGCTACTGGTACTTTTACTACTACTACTACAAATACTACTGTAAATGCTACTGTAAACACTAATACAAACATGGTGGAGCTACTGGTACTTTTACTACTACTACTACAAATACTACTGTAAATACTACTGTAAACACTAATACAAACATGGTGGAGCTACTGGTACTTTTACTACTACTACTACAAATACTACTGTAAACACTACTACAAACATGGTGGAGCTACTGGTACTTTTACTACTACTACTACAAATACTACTGTAAATACTACTGTAAGCACTACTACAAACATGGTGGAGCTACTGGTACTTTTACTACTACCACTACTAATACTGCTGTAAATACTACTGTAAACACTACTACAAACATGGTGGAGCTACAGGTACTTTTACTACTACTACTACTACTACAAATACTACTGTAAATACTACTGTAAACACTACTAAAAAAAATGGTTGAGCTACTGGTACTTTTACTACTACTACTACAAATACTACTACAAATACTACTGTAAATACTACTGTAAATACTATTGTAAACACTACTACAAACATGGTGGAGCTACTGGTACTTTTACTACTACTACTACAAATACTACTGTAAATACTACTGTAAACACTACTACAAACGTGGTGGAGCTACTGGTACTTTTACTACTACTATTACAAATACTACTGTAAATACTACTGTAAATACTACTGTAAATACTTCTACAAACATGGTAGAGCTACTGGTACTTTTACTACTATTACTACAAATACTACTGTAAATACTACTGTAAACACTACTACAAACATGATGGAGCTACTGATACTTTTACTACTACTACCACAAATACTACTGTAAATACTACTGTAAACACTACTACAAACATGGTGGAGCTACTGGTACTTTTACTACTACTACTACAAATACTACTGTAAATACTACTGTAAACACTACTAGAAACATGGTGGAGCTACTGGTACTTTTATTACTACTACTACAAATACTACTGTAAATACTACTGTAAACACTACTACAAACATGGTGGAGCTACTGGTTCTTTTACTACTACTACCACAAATACTACTGTAAATACTACTGTAAACACTGCTACAAACATGGTGGAGCTACTGGTACTTTTACTACTACTTCTACAAATACTACTGTAAATACTACTGTAAACACTACTACAAACATGGTGGAGCTACTGGTACTTTTACTACTACTACTACTAATACTGCTGTAAATACTACTGTAAATACTACTACAAACATGGTGGAGCTACTGGTACTTTTACTGCTACTACTACAAATACTACTGTAAATACTACTGTAAACACTACTACAAACATGGTGGAGCTACTGGTTCTTTTACTACTACTACCACAAATACTACTGTAAATACTACTGTAAACACTGCTACAAACATGGTGGAGCTACTGGTACTTTTACTACTACTTCTACAAATACTACTGTAAATACTACTGTAAACACTACTACAAACATGGTGGAGCTACTGGTACTTTTACTACTACTACTACAAATACTACTGTAAATACTACTGTAAACACTACTACAAACATGGTGGAGCTACTGGTACTTTTACTACTACTACTACAAATACTACTGTAAATACTACTGTAAACACTACTACAAACATGGTGGAGCTACTGGTACTTTTACTACTACTACTACTACAAATACTACTGTAAATACTACTGTAAACACTACTACAAACATGGTGGAGCTACTGGTACTTTTACTACTACTACTACAAATACTACTGTAAATACTACTGTAAACACTACTACAAACATGGTGGAGCTAATGATACTTTTACTACTACTACTACAAATACTACTGTAAATACTACTGTAAACACTACTACAAACATGTTGGAGCTACTGGTACTTTTACTACTACTACTACAAATACTACTGTAAATACAACTGTAAACACTACTACAAACATGGTGGAGCTACTGGTACTTTTACTACTACTACTACAAATACTACTGTAAATACTACTGTAAACACTACTACAAACATGGTGGAGCCACTGGTACTTTTACTACTACTACTACAAATACTACTGTAAATACAACTGTAAACACTACTACAAAAATGGTGGAGCTACTGGTACTTTTACTACTACTACTACAAATACTACTACAAATACTACTGTAAATGCTACTGTAAACACTACTACAAACATGGTGGAGCTACTGGTACTTTTACTACTACTACTACAAATACTACTGTAAATACTACTGTAAACACTAATACAAACATGGTGGAGCTACTGGTACTTTTACTACTACTACTACAAATACTACTGTAAACACTACTACAAACATGGTGGAGCTACTGGTACTTTTACTACTACTACTACAAATACTTTTGTAAATACTTCTGTAAACACTACTACAAACATGGTGGAGCTACTGGTACTTTTACTACTACTACTACAAATACTACTGTAAAAAATACTGTAAACACTACTACAAACATGGTGGAGCTACTGGTACTTTTACTACTACTACTACAAATACTACTGTAAATGCTACTGTAAACACTACTACAAACATGGTGGAGCTACTGGTACTTTTACTACTACTACTACAAATACTACTGTAAATACTACTGTAAACACTTCTACAAACATGGTGGAGCTACTGGTACTTATACTACTACTACTACAAATACTACTGTAAATACTACTGTAAACACTACTACAAACATGGTGGAGCTACTGGTACTTTTACTACTACTACTACAAATACTACTACAAATACTACTGTAAATGCTATTGTAAACACTAGTACAAACATGGTGGAGCTACTGGTACTTTTACTACTACTACTACAAATACTACTGTAAATACTACCGTAAACACTATTACAAACATGGTGGAGCTACTGGTACTTTTACTACTACTACTACAAATACTACTGTAAATACTACCGTAAACACTACTACAAACATGGTGGAGCTACTGGTACTTTTACTACTACTACTACAAATACTACTGTAAATACTACTGTAAACACTACTAAAAACATGGTGGAGCTACTGGTACCTTTACTACTACTACTACAAATACTACTGTAAATACTACTGTAAGCACTACTACAAACATGGTGGAGCTACTGGTACTTTTACTACTACCACTACTAATACTGCTGTAAATACTACTGTAAACACTACTACAAACATGGTGGAGCTACAGGTACTTTTACTACTACTACTACTACTACAAATACTACTGTAAATACTACTGTAAACACTACTAAAAAACATGGTAGAGCTACTGGTACTTTTACTACTACTACTACAAATACTACTACAAATACTACTGTAAATACTACTGTAAATACTATTGTAAACACTACTACAAACATGGTGGAGCTACTGGTACTTTTACTACTACTACTACAAATACTACTACAAATACTACTGTAAATACTACTGTAAATACTATTGTAAACACTACTACAAACATGGTGGAGCTACTGGTACTTTTACTACTACTACTACTACAAATACTACTGTAAATACTACTGTAAACACTACTACAAACATGGTGGAGCTACTGGTACTTTTACTACTACTACTACAAATACTACTGTAAATACTACTGTAAACACTACTACAAACATGGTGGAGCTACTGGTACTTTTACTACTACTACTACAAATACTACTGTAAATACTACTGTAAACACTACTACAAACATGGTGGAGCAACTGATACTTTTACTACTACTACTACAAATACTACTGTAAATACTACTGTAAACACTACTAAAAACATGGTGGAGCTACTGGTTCTTTTACTACTACTACTACAAATACTACTGTAAATGCTACTGTAAACACTACTACAAACATGGTGGAGCTACTGGTACTTTTACTACTACTACTACAAATACTACTGTAAATACTACTGTAAACACTACTACAAACATGGTGGAGCTACTGGTACTTTTACTACTACTACTACAAATACTACTGTAAACACTACTACAAACATGGTGGAGCTACTGGTACTTTTACTACTACTACTACAAATACTACTGTAAGCACTACTACAAACATGGTGGAGCTACTGGTACTTTTACTACTACCACTACTAAAACTGCTGTAAATACTACTGTAAACACTACTACAAACATGGTGGAGCTACTGGTACTTTTACTACTACCACTACTAAAACTGCTGTAAATACTACTGTAAACACTACTACAAACATGGTGGAGCTACTGGTACTTTTACTACTACTACTACAAATACTACTGTAAATACTACTGTAAACACTACTACAAACATGGTGGAGCTAATGATACTTTTACTACTACTACTACAAATACTACTGTAAATACTACTGTAAACACTACTACAAACATGGTGGAGCTACTGGTACTTTTACTACTACTACTACAAATACTACTGTAAATACAACTGTAAACACTACTACAAACATGGTGGAGCTACTGGTACTTTTACTACTACTACTACAAATACTACTGTAAATACTACTGTAAACACTACTACAAACATGGTGGAGCCACTGGTACTTTTACTACTACTACTACAAATACTACTGTAAATACAACTGTAAACACTACTACAAAAATGGTGGAGCTACTGGTACTTTTACTACTACTACTACAAATACTACTACAAATACTACTGTAAATGCTACTGTAAACACTACTACAAACATGGTGGAGCTACTGGTACTTTTACTACTACTACTACAAATACTACTGTAAACACTACTACAAACATGGTGGAGCTACTGGTACTTTTACTACTACTACTACAAATACTTTTGTAAATACTTCTGTAAACACTACTACAAACATGGTGGAGCTACTGGTACTTTTACTACTACTACTACAAATACTACTGTAAAAAATACTGTAAACACTACTACAAACATGGTGGAGCTACTGGTACTTTTACTACTACTACTACAAATACTACTGTAAATGCTACTGTAAACACTACTACAAACATGGTTGAGCTACTGGTACTTTTACTACTACTACTACAAATACTACTGTAAATACTACTGTAAACACTTCTACAAACATGGTGGAGCTACTGGTACTTATACTACTACTACTACAAATACTACTGTAAATACTACTGTAAACACTACTACAAACATGGTGGAGCTACTGGTACTTTTACTACTACTACTACAAATACTACTACAAATACTACTGTAAATGCTACTGTAAACACTAGTACAAACATGGTGGAGCTACTGGTACTTTTACTACTACTACTACAAATACTACTGTAAATACTACTGTAAACACTACTACAAACATGGTGGAGCTACTGGTACTTTTACTACTACTACTACAAATACTACTGTAAATACTACTGTAAACACTACTACAAACATGGTGGAGCTACTGATACTTTTACTACTACTACTACAAATACTAATGTAAATACTACTGTAAACACTACTGAAAACATGGTGGAGCTACTGGTACTTTTACTACTACTACTACAAATACTACTGTAAATACTACTGTAAGCACTACTACAAACATGGTGGAGCTACTGGTACTTTTACTACTACCACTACTAATACTGCTGTAAATACTACTGTAAACACTACTACAAACATGGTGGAGCTACAGGTACTTTTACTACTACTACTACTACTAAAAATACTACTGTTTATACTACTGTAAACACTACTAAAAAACATGGTAGAGCTACTGGTACTTTTACTACTACTACTACAAATACTACTACAAATACTACTGTAAATACTACTGTAAATACTATTGTAAACACTACTACAAACATGGTGGAGCTACTGGTACTTTTACTACTACTACTACAAATACTACTACAAATACTACTGTAAATACTACTGTAAATACTATTGTAAACACTACTACAAACATGGTGGAGCTACTGGTACTTTTACTACTACTACTACTACAAATACTACTGTAAATACTACTGTAAACACTACTACAAACATGGTGGAGCTACTGGTACTTTTACTACTACTACTACAAATACTACTGTAAATACTACTGTAAACACTACTACAAACATGGTGGAGCTACTGGTACTTTTACTACTACTACTACAAATACTACTGTAAATACTACTGTAAACACTACTACAAACATGGTGGAGCTACTGGTACTTTTACTACTACTACTACAAATACTACTACAAATACTACTGTAAATACTACTGTAAATACTATTGTAAACACTACTACAAACATGGTGGAGCTACTGGTACTTTTACTACTACTACTACTACAAATACTACTGTAAATACTACTGTAAACACTACTACAAACATGGTGGAGCTACTGGTACTTTTACTACTACTACTACAAATACTACTGTAAATACTACTGTAAACACTACTACAAACATGGTGGAGCTACTGGTACTTTTACTACTACTACTACAAATACTACTGTAAATACTACTGTAAACACTACTAATAAAATGGTGGAGCAACTGATACTTTTACTACTACTACTACAAATACTACTGTAAATACTACTGTAAACACTACTAAAAACATGGTGGAGCTACTGGTTCTTTTACTACTACTACTACAAATACTACTGTAAATGCTACTGTAAACACTACTACAAACATGGTGGAGCTACTGGTACTTTTACTACTACTACTACAAATACTACTGTAAATACTACTGTAAACACTACTACAAACATGGTGGAGCTACTGGTACTTTTACTACTACTACTACAAATACTACTGTAAACACTACTACAAACATGGTGGAGCTACTGGTACTTTTACTACTACTACTACAAATACTACTGTAAATACTACTGTAAGCACTACTACAAACATGGTGGAGCTACTGGTACTTTTACTACGACCACTACTAATACTGCTGTAAATACTACTGTAAACACTACTACAAACATGGTGGAGCTACAGGTACTTTTACTACTACTACTACTACTACAAATACTACTGTTTATACTACTGTAAACACTACTAAAAAACATGGTAGAGCTACTGGTACTTTTACTACTACTACTACAAATACTACTACAAATACTACTGTAAATACTACTGTAAATACTATTGTAAACACTACTACAAACATGGTGGAGCTACTGGTACTTTTACTACTACTACTACAAATACTACTACAAATACTACTGTAAATACTACTGTAAATACTATTGTAAACACTACTACAAACATGGTGGAGCTACTGGTACTTTTACTACTACTACTACAAATACTACTGTAAATGCTACTGTAAACACTAATACAAACATGGTGGAGCTACTGGTACTTTTACTACTACTACTACAAATACTACTGTAAATACTACTGTAAACACTAATACAAACATGGTGGAGCTACAGGTACTTTTACTACTACTACTACAAATACTACTGTAAATACTACTGTAAACACTACTAAAAACATGGTGGAGCTACTGGTTCTTTTACTACTACTACTACAAATACTACTGTAAATGCTACTGTAAACACTACTACAAACATGGTGGAGCTACTGGTACTTTTACTACTACTACTACAAATACTACTGTAAATACTACTGTAAACACTACTACAAACATGGTGGAGCTACTGGTACTTTTACTACTACTACTACAAATACTACTGTAAACACTACTACAAACATGGTGGAGCTACTGGTACTTTTACTACTACTACTACAAATACTACTGTAAATACTACTGTAAGCACTACTACAAACATGGTGGAGCTACTGGTACTTTTACTACTACCACTACTAATACTGCTGTAAATACTACTGTAAACACTACTACAAACATGGTGGAGCTACAGGTACTTTTACTACTACTACTACTACTACAAATACTACTGTTTATACTACTGTAAACACTACTAAAAAACATGGTAGAGCTACTGGTACTTTTACTACTACTACTACAAATACTACTACAAATACTACTGTAAATACTACTGTAAATACTATTGTAAACACTACTACAAACATGGTGGAGCTACTGGTACTTTTACTACTACTACTACAAATACTACTACAAATACTACTGTAAATACTACTGTAAATACTATTGTAAACACTACTACAAACATGGTGGAGCTACTGGTACTTTTACTACTACTACTACAAATACTACTGTAAATACTACTGTAAACACTACTACAAACGTGGTGGAGCTACTGGTACTTTTACTACTACTATTACAAATACTACTGTAAATACTACTGTAAATACTACTGTAAATACTTCTACAAACATGGTAGAGCTACTGGTACTTTTACTACTATTACTACAAATACTACTGTAAATATTACTGTAAATACTACTGTAAACACTACTACAAACATGGTGGAGCTACTGGTACTTTTACTACTACTACTACTACAAATACTACTACAAATACTACTGTAAATACTACTGTAAATACTATTGTAAACACTACTACAAACATGGTGGAGCTACTGGTACTTTTACTACTACTACTACAAATACTACTGTAAATACTACTGTAAACACTACTACAAACGTGGTGGAGCTACTGGTACTTTTACTACTACTATTACAAATAATACTGTAAATACTACTGTAAATACTACTGTAAACACAACTACAAACATGATGGAGCTACTGGTACTTTTACTACTACTACCACAAATAATACTGTAAATACTACTGTAAATACTACTGTAAACACAACTACAAACATGATGGAGCTACTGGTACTTTTACTACTACTATTACAAATAATACTGTAAATACTACTGTAAATACTACTGTAAACACAACTACAAACATGATGGAGCTACTGGTACTTTTACTACTACTACTACAAATACTACTGTAAATACTACTGTAAATACTATTGTAAACACTACTACAAACATGGTGGAGCTACTGGTACTTTTACTACTACTACTACTACAAATACTACTGTAAATACTACTGTAAACACTACTACAAACGTGGTGGAGCTACTGGTACTTTTACTACTACTATTACAAATACTACTGTAAATACTACTGTAAATACTACTGTAAATACTTCTACAAACATGGTAGAGCTACTGGTACTTTTACTACTATTACTACAAATACTACTGTAAATATTACTGTAAATACTACTGTAAACACTACTACAAACATGGTGGAGCTACTGGTACTTTTACTACTACTACTACTACAAATACTACTACAAATACTACTGTAAATACTACTGTAAATACTATTGTAAACACTACTACAAACATGGTGGAGCTACTGGTACTTTTACTACTACTACTACAAATACTACTGTAAATACTACTGTAAACACTACTACAAACGTGGTGGAGCTACTGGTACTTTTACTACTACTATTACAAATAATACTGTAAATACTACTGTAAATACTACTGTAAACACTACTACAAACATGGTGGAGCTACTGGTACTTTTACTACTACTACTACAAATACTACTGTAAATACTACTGTAAACACTACTACAAACGTGGTGGAGCTACTGGTACTTTTACTACTACTACTACAAATACTACTACAAATACTACTGTAAATGCTACTGTAAACACTACTACAAACATGGTGGAGCTACTGGTACTTTTACTACTACTACTACAAATACTACTGTAAATACTACTGTAATCACTACTACAAACATGGTGGAGCTACTGGTACTTTTACTACTACTACTACTAATACTGCTGTAAATACTACTGTAAACACTACTACAAACATGGTGGAGCTACTGGTTCTTTTACTACTACTACCACAAATACTACTGTAAATACTACTACAAACATGGTGGAGCTACTGGTACTTTTACTGCTACTACTACAAATACTACTGTAAATACTACTGTAAACACTACTACAAACATGGTGGAGCTACTGGTTCTTTTACTACTACTACCACAAATACTACTGTAAATACTACTGTAAACACTGCTACAAACATGGTGGAGCTACTGGTACTTTTACTACTACTTCTACAAATACTACTGTAAACACTACTACAAACATGGTGGAGCTACTGGTACTTTTACTACTACTACTACAAATACTACTGTAAATACTACTGTAAACACTACTACAAACATGGTGGAGCTACTGGTACTTTTACTACTACTACTACTACAAATACTACTGTAAATACTACTGTAAACACTACTACAAACATGGTGGAGCTACTGGTACTTTTACTACTACTACTACAAATACTACTGTAAATACTACTGTAAACACTACTACAAACATGGTGGAGCTAATGATACTTTTACTACTACTACTACAAATACTACTGTAAATACTACTGTAAACACTACTACAAACATGGTGGAGCTACTGGTACTTTTACTACTACTACTACAAATACTACTGTAAATACTACTGTAAACACTAATACAAACATGGTGGAGCTACTGGTACTTTTACTACTACAAATACTACTGTAAACACTACTACAAACATGGTGGAGCTACTGGTACTTTTACTACTACTACTACAAATACTTTTGTAAATACTTCTGTAAACACTACTACAAACATGGTGGAGCTACTGGTACTTTTACTACTACTACTACGAATACTACTGTAAAAAATACTGTAAACACTACTACAAACATGGTGGAGCTACTGGTACTTTTACTACTACTACTACAAATACTACTACAAATACTACTGTAAATGCTACTGTAAACACTACTACAAACATGGTGGAGCTACTGGTACTTTTACTACTACTACTACAAATACTACTGTAAATACTACTGTAAACACTTCTACAAACATGGTGGAGCTACTGGTACTTATACTACTACTACTACAAATACTACTGTAAATACTACTGTAAACACTACTACAAACATGGTGGAGCTACTGGTACTTTTACTACTACTACTACAAATACTACTACAAATACTACTGTAAATGCTACTGTAAACACTAGTACAAACATGGTGGAGCTACTGGTACTTTTACTACTACTACTACAAATACTACTGTAAATACTACCGTAAACACTACTACAAACATGGTGGAGCTACTGGTACTTTTACTACTACTACTACAAATACTACTGTAAATACTACCGTAAACACTACTACAAACATGGTGGAGCTACTGGTACTTTTACTACTACTACTACAAATACTACTACAAATACTACAGTAAATACTACTACAAACGTGGTGGAGCTACTGGTACTTTTACTACTACTACTACAAATGCTACTACAAATACTACTGTAAATACTACTGTAAACACTACAAACATGGTGGAGCTACTGGTACTTTTACTACTACTACTACTACAAATACTACTGTAAATACTACTGTAAACACTACTACAAACATGGTGGAGCTAATAATACTTTTACTACTACTACTACAAATACTACTGTAAATACTACTGTAAACACTACTACAAACATGGTGGAGCTACTGGTACTTTTACTACTACTACTACAAATACTACTGTAAATACAACTGTAAACACTACTACAAACATGGTGGAGCTACTGGTACTTTTACTACTACTACTACAAATACTACTGTAAATACTACTGTAAACACTACTACAAACATGGTGGAGCCACTGGTACTTTTACTACTACTACTACAAATACTACTGTAAATACAACTGTAAACACTACTACAAAAATGGTGGAGCTACTGGTACTTTTACTACTACTACTACAAATACTACTACAAATACTACTGTAAATGCTACTGTAAACACTACTACAAACATGGTGGAGCTACTGGTACTTTTACTACTACTACTACAAATACTACTGTAAATACTACTGTAAACACTAATGCAAACATGGTGGAGCTACTGGTACTTTTACTACTACTACTACAAATACTACTGTAAACACTACTACAAACATGGTGGAGCTACTGGTACTTTTACTACTACTACTACAAATACTTTTGTAAATACTTCTGTAAACACTACTACAAACATGGTGGAGCTACTGGTACTTTTACTACTACTACTACAAATACTACTGTAAAAAATACTGTAAACACTACTACAAACATGGTGGAGCTACTGGTACTTTTACTACTACTACTACAAATACTACTGTAAATGCTACTGTAAACACTACTACAAACATGGTGGAGCTACTGGTACTTTTACTACTACTACTACAAATACTACTGTAAATACTACTGTAAACACTTCTACAAACATGGTGGAGCTACTGGTACTTATACTACTACTACTACAAATACTACTGTAAATACTACTGTAAACACTACTACAAACATGGTGGAGCTACTGGTACTTTTACTACTACTACTACAAATACTACTACAAATACTACTGTAAATGCTACTGTAAACATGGTGGAGCTACTGGTACTTTTACTACTACTACTACAAATACTACTGTAAATACTACTGTAAACACTACTACAAACATGGTGGAGCTACTGATACTTTTACTACTACTACTACAAATACTAATGTAAATACTACTGTAAACACTACTGAAAACATGGTGGAGCTACTGGTACTTTTACTACTACTACTACAAATACTACTGTAAATACTACTGTAAACACTACTACAAACATGGTGGAGCTACAGGTACTTTTACTACTACTACTACTACTACAAATACTACTGTAAATACTACTGTAAACACTACTAAAAAACATGGTAGAGCTACTGGTACTTTTACTACTACTACTACAAATACTACTACAAATACTACTGTAAATGCTACTGTAAACACTACTACAAACATGGTGGAGCTACTGGTACTTTTACTACTACTACTACAAATACTACTGTAAATACTACTGTAAACACTTCTACAAACATGGTGGAGCTACTGGTACTTATACTACTACTACTACAAATACTACTGTAAATACTACTGTAAACACTACTACAAACATGGTGGAGCTACTGGTACTTTTACTACTACTACTACAAATACTACTACAAATACTACTGTAAATGCTACTGTAAACACTAGTACAAACATGGTGGAGCTACTGGTACTTTTACTACTACTACTACAAATACTACTGTAAATACTACCGTAAACACTACTACAAACATGGTGGAGCTACTGGTACTTTTACTACTACTACTACAAATACTACTGTAAATACTACCGTAAACACTACTACAAACATGGTGGAGCTACTGGTACTTTTACTACTACTACTACAAATACTACTACAAATACTACAGTAAATACTACTACAAACGTGGTGGAGCTACTGGTACTTTTACTACTACTACTACAAATGCTACTACAAATACTACTGTAAATACTACTGTAAACACTACAAACATGGTGGAGCTACTGGTACTTTTACTACTACTACTACTACAAATACTACTGTAAATACTACTGTAAACACTACTACAAACATGGTGGAGCTAATAATACTTTTACTACTACTACTACAAATACTACTGTAAATACTACTGTAAACACTACTACAAACATGGTGGAGCTACTGGTACTTTTACTACTACTACTACAAATACTACTGTAAATACAACTGTAAACACTACTACAAACATGGTGGAGCTACTGGTACTTTTACTACTACTACTACAAATACTACTGTAAATACTACTGTAAACACTACTACAAACATGGTGGAGCCACTGGTACTTTTACTACTACTACTACAAATACTACTGTAAATACAACCGTAAACACTACTACAAAAATGGTGGAGCTACTGGTACTTTTACTACTACTACTACAAATACTACTACAAATACTACTGTAAATGCTACTGTAAACACTACTACAAACATGGTGGAGCTACTGGTACTTTTACTACTACTACTACAAATACTACTGTAAATACTACTGTAAACACTAATGCAAACATGGTGGAGCTACTGGTACTTTTACTACTACTACTACAAATACTACTGTAAACACTACTACAAACATGGTGGAGCTACTGGTACTTTTACTACTACTACTACAAATACTTTTGTAAATACTTCTGTAAACACTACTACAAACATGGTGGAGCTACTGGTACTTTTACTACTACTACTACAAATACTACTGTAAAAAATACTGTAAACACTACTACAAACATGGTGGAGCTACTGGTACTTTTACTACTACTACTACAAATACTACTGTAAATGCTACTGTAAACACTACTACAAACATGGTGGAGCTACTGGTACTTTTACTACTACTACTACAAATACTACTGTAAATACTACTGTAAACACTTCTACAAACATGGTGGAGCTACTGGTACTTATACTACTACTACTACAAATACTACTGTAAATACTACTGTAAACACTACTACAAACATGGTGGAGCTACTGGTACTTTTACTACTACTACTACAAATACTACTACAAATACTACTGTAAATGCTACTGTAAACATGGTGGAGCTACTGGTACTTTTACTACTACTACTACAAATACTACTGTAAATACTACTGTAAACACTACTACAAACATGGTGGAGCTACTGATACTTTTACTACTACTACTACAAATACTAATGTAAATACTACTGTAAACACTACTGAAAACATGGTGGAGCTACTGGTACTTTTACTACTACTACTACAAATACTACTGTAAATACTACTGTAAACACTACTACAAACATGGTGGAGCTACAGGTACTTTTACTACTACTACTACTACTACAAATACTACTGTAAATACTACTGTAAACACTACTAAAAAACATGGTAGAGCTACTGGTACTTTTACTACTACTACTACAAATACTACTAGAAATACTACTGTAAATACTACTGTAAATACTATTGTAAACACTACTACAAACATGGTGGAGCTACTGGTACTTTTACTACTACTACTACAAATACTACTACAAATACTACTGTAAATACTACTGTAAATACTATTGTAAACACTACTACAAACATGGTGGAGCTACTGGTACTTTTACTACTACTACTACTACAAATACTACTGTAAATACTACTGTAAACACTACTACAAACATGGTGGAGCTACTGGTACTTTTACTACTACTACTACTACAAATACTACTGTAAATACTACTGTAAACACTACTACAAACATGGTGGAGCTACTGGTACTTTTACTACTACTACTACAAATACTACTGTAAATACTACTGTAAACACTACTACAAACATGGTGGAGCAACTGATACTTTTACTACTACTACTACAAATACTACTGTAAATACTACTGTAAACACTACTACAAACATGGTGGAGCTACAGGTACTTTTACTACTACTACTACTACTACAAATACTACTGTAAATACTACTGTAAACACTACTACAAACATGGTGGAGCTACTGGTACTTTTACTACTACTACTACAAATACTACTGTAAATACTACTGTAAACACTACTACAAACATGGTGGAGCTACTGGTACTTTTACTACTACTACTACAAATACTACTGTAAACACTACTACAAACATGGTGGAGCTACTGGTACTTTTACTACTACTACTACAAATACTACTGTAAATACTACTGTAAGCACTACTACAAACATGGTGGAGCTACTGGTACTTTTACTACTACCACTACTAAAACTGCTGTAAATACTACTGTAAACACTACTACAAACATGGTGGAGCTACAGGTACTTTTACTACTACTACTACTACTACAAATACTACTGTAAATACTACTGTAAACACTACTAAAAAACATGGTAGAGCTACTGGTACTTTTACTACTACTACAACAAATACTACTACAAATACTACTGTAAATACTACTGTAAATACTATTGTAAACACTACTACAAACATGGTGGAGCTACTGGTACTTTTACTACTACTACTACAAATACTACTACAAATACTACTGTAAATACTACTGTAAATACTATTGTAAACACTACTACAAACATGGTGGAGCTACTGGTACTTTTACTACTACTACTACAAATACTACTGTAAATACTACTGTAAACACTACTACAAACGTGGTGGAGCTACTGGTACTTTTACTACTACTATTACAAATACTACTGTAAATACTACTGTAAATACTACTGTAAATACTTCTACAAACATGGTAGAGCTACTGGTACTTTTACTACTATTACTACAAATACTACTGTAAATATTACTGTAAATACTACTGTAAACACTACTACAAACATGGTGGAGCTACTGGTACTTTTACTACTACTACTACTACAAATACTACTACAAATACTACTGTAAATACTACTGTAAATACTATTGTAAACACTACTACAAACATGGTGGAGCTACTGGTACTTTTACTACTACTACTACAAATACTACTGTAAATACTACTGTAAACACTACTACAAACGTGGTGGAGCTACTGGTACTTTTACTACTACTATTACAAATAATACTGTAAATACTACTGTAAATACTACTGTAAACACAACTACAAACATGATGGAGCTACTGGTACTTTTACTACTACTACCACAAATAATACTGTAAATACTACTGTAAATACTACTGTAAACACAACTACAAACATGATGGAGCTACTGGTACTTTTACTACTACTATTACAAATAATACTGTAAATACTACTGTAAATACTACTGTAAACACAACTACAAACATGATGGAGCTACTGGTACTTTTACTACTACTACTACAAATACTACTGTAAATACTACTGTAAATACTATTGTAAACACTACTACAAACATGGTGGAGCTACTGGTACTTTTACTACTACTACTACTACAAATACTACTGTAAATACTACTGTAAACACTACTACAAACGTGGTGGAGCTACTGGTACTTTTACTACTACTATTACAAATACTACTGTAAATACTACTGTAAATACTACTGTAAATACTTCTACAAACATGGTAGAGCTACTGGTACTTTTACTACTATTACTACAAATACTACTGTAAATATTACTGTAAATACTACTGTAAACACTACTACAAACATGGTGGAGCTACTGGTACTTTTACTACTACTACTACTACAAATACTACTACAAATACTACTGTAAATACTACTGTAAATACTATTGTAAACACTACTACAAACATGGTGGAGCTACTGGTACTTTTACTACTACTACTACAAATACTACTGTAAATACTACTGTAAACACTACTACAAACGTGGTGGAGCTACTGGTACTTTTACTACTACTATTACAAATAATACTGTAAATACTACTGTAAATACTACTGTAAACACTACTACAAACATGGTGGAGCTACTGGTACTTTTACTACTACTACTACAAATACTACTGTAAATACTACTGTAAACACTACTACAAACGTGGTGGAGCTACTGGTACTTTTACTACTACTACTACAAATACTACTACAAATACTACTGTAAATGCTACTGTAAACACTACTACAAACATGGTGGAGCTACTGGTACTTTTACTACTACTACTACAAATACTACTGTAAATACTACTGTAATCACTACTACAAACATGGTGGAGCTACTGGTACTTTTACTACTACTACTACTAATACTGCTGTAAATACTACTGTAAACACTACTACAAACATGGTGGAGCTACTGGTTCTTTTACTACTACTACCACAAATACTACTGTAAATACTACTACAAACATGGTGGAGCTACTGGTACTTTTACTGCTACTACTACAAATACTACTGTAAATACTACTGTAAACACTACTACAAACATGGTGGAGCTACTGGTTCTTTTACTACTACTACCACAAATACTACTGTAAATACTACTGTAAACACTGCTACAAACATGGTGGAGCTACTGGTACTTTTACTACTACTTCTACAAATACTACTGTAAATACTACTGTAAACACTACTACAAACATGGTGGAGCTACTGGTACTTTTACTACTACTACTACAAATACTACTGTAAATACTACTGTAAACACTACTACAAACATGGTGGAGCTACTGGTACTTTTACTACTACTACTACTACAAATACTACTGTAAATACTACTGTAAACACTACTACAAACATGGTGGAGCTACTGGTACTTTTACTACTACTACTACAAATACTACTGTAAATACTACTGTAAACACTACTACAAACATGGTGGAGCTACTGGTACTTTTACTACTACTACTACTACAAATACTACTGTAAATACTACTGTAAACACTACTACAAACATGGTGGAGCTACTGGTACTTTTACTACTACTACTACAAATACTACTGTAAATACTACTGTAAACACTACTACAAACATGGTGGAGCTAATGATACTTTTACTACTACTACTACAAATACTACTGTAAATACTACTGTAAACACTACTACAAACATGGTGGAGCTACTGGTACTTTTACTACTACTACTACTACAAATACTACTGTAAATACTACTGTAAACACTAATACAAACATGGTGGAGCTACTGGTACTTTTACTACTACTACTACAAATACTACTGTAAACACTACTACAAACATGGTGGAGCTACTGGTACTTTTACTACTACTACTACAAATACTTTTGTAAATACTTCTGTAAACACTACTACAAACATGGTGGAGCTACTGGTACTTTTACTACTACTACTACGAATACTACTGTAAAAAATACTGTAAACACTACTACAAACATGGTGGAGCTACTGGTACTTTTACTACTACTACTACAAATACTACTACAAATACTACTGTAAATGCTACTGTAAACACTACTACAAACATGATGGAGCTACTGGTACTTTTACTACTACTACTACAAATACTACTGTAAATACTACTGTAAATACTATTGTAAACACTACTACAAACATGGTAGAGCTACTGGTACTTTTACTACTATTACTACAAATACTACTGTAAATATTACTGTAAATACTACTGTAAACACTACTACAAACATGGTGGAGCTACTGGTACTTTTACTACTACTACTACTACAAATACTACTACAAATACTACTGTAAATACTACTGTAAATACTATTGTAAACACTACTACAAACATGGTGGAGCTACTGGTACTTTTACTACTACTACTACAAATACTACTGTAAATACTACTGTAAACACTACTACAAACGTGGTGGAGCTACTGGTACTTTTACTACTACTATTACAAATAATACTGTAAATACTACTGTAAATACTACTGTAAACACTACTACAAACATGGTGGAGCTACTGGTACTTTTACTACTACTACTACAAATACTACTGTAAATACTACTGTAAACACTACTACAAACGTGGTGGAGCTACTGGTACTTTTACTACTACTACTACAAATACTACTACAAATACTACTGTAAATGCTACTGTAAACACTACTACAAACATGGTGGAGCTACTGGTACTTTTACTACTACTACTACAAATACTACTGTAAATACTACTGTAATCACTACTACAAACATGGTGGAGCTACTGGTACTTTTACTACTACTACTACTAATACTGCTGTAAATACTACTGTAAACACTACTACAAACATGGTGGAGCTACTGGTTCTTTTACTACTACTACCACAAATACTACTGTAAATACTACTACAAACATGGTGGAGCTACTGGTACTTTTACTGCTACTACTACAAATACTACTGTAAATACTACTGTAAACACTACTACAAACATGGTGGAGCTACTGGTTCTTTTACTACTACTACCACAAATACTACTGTAAATACTACTGTAAACACTGCTACAAACATGGTGGAGCTACTGGTACTTTTACTACTACTTCTACAAATACTACTGTAAATACTACTGTAAACACTACTACAAACATGGTGGAGCTACTGGTACTTTTACTACTACTACTACAAATACTACTGTAAATACTACTGTAAACACTACTACAAACATGGTGGAGCTACTGGTACTTTTACTACTACTACTACTACAAATACTACTGTAAATACTACTGTAAACACTACTACAAACATGGTGGAGCTACTGGTACTTTTACTACTACTACTACAAATACTACTGTAAATACTACTGTAAACACTACTACAAACATGGTGGAGCTACTGGTACTTTTACTACTACTACTACTACAAATACTACTGTAAATACTACTGTAAACACTACTACAAACATGGTGGAGCTACTGGTACTTTTACTACTACTACTACAAATACTACTGTAAATACTACTGTAAACACTACTACAAACATGGTGGAGCTAATGATACTTTTACTACTACTACTACAAATACTACTGTAAATACTACTGTAAACACTACTACAAACATGGTGGAGCTACTGGTACTTTTACTACTACTACTACTACAAATACTACTGTAAATACTACTGTAAACACTAATACAAACATGGTGGAGCTACTGGTACTTTTACTACTACTACTACAAATACTACTGTAAACACTACTACAAACATGGTGGAGCTACTGGTACTTTTACTACTACTACTACAAATACTTTTGTAAATACTTCTGTAAACACTACTACAAACATGGTGGAGCTACTGGTACTTTTACTACTACTACTACGAATACTACTGTAAAAAATACTGTAAACACTACTACAAACATGGTGGAGCTACTGGTACTTTTACTACTACTACTACAAATACTACTACAAATACTACTGTAAATGCTACTGTAAACACTACTACAAACATGGTGGAGCTACTGGTACTTTTACTACTACTACTACAAATACTACTGTAAATACTACTGTAAACACTTCTACAAACATGGTGGAGCTACTGGTACTTATACTACTACTACTACAAATACTACTGTAAATACTACTGTAAACACTACTACAAACATGGTGGAGCTACTGGTACTTTTACTACTACTACTACAAATACTACTACAAATACTACTGTAAATGCTACTGTAAACACTAGTACAAACATGGTGGAGCTACTGGTACTTTTACTACTACTACTACAAATACTACTGTAAATACTACCGTAAACACTACTACAAACATGGTGGAGCTACTGGTACTTTTACTACTACTACTACAAATACTACTGTAAATACTACCGTAAACACTACTACAAACATGGTGGAGCTACTGGTACTTTTACTACTACTACTACAAATACTACTACAAATACTACAGTAAATACTACTACAAACGTGGTGGAGCTACTGGTACTTTTACTACTACTACTACAAATGCTACTACAAATACTACTGTAAATACTACTGTAAACACTACAAACATGGTGGAGCTACTGGTACTTTTACTACTACTACTACTACAAATACTACTGTAAATACTACTGTAAACACTACTACAAACATGGTGGAGCTAATAATACTTTTACTACTACTACTACAAATACTACTGTAAATACTACTGTAAACACTACTACAAACATGGTGGAGCTACTGGTACTTTTACTACTACTACTACAAATACTACTGTAAATACAACTGTAAACACTACTACAAACATGGTGGAGCTACTGGTACTTTTACTACTACTACTACAAATACTACTGTAAATACTACTGTAAACACTACTACAAACATGGTGGAGCCACTGGTACTTTTACTACTACTACTACAAATACTACTGTAAATACAACTGTAAACACTACTACAAAAATGGTGGAGCTACTGGTACTTTTACTACTACTACTACAAATACTACTACAAATACTACTGTAAATGCTACTGTAAACACTACTACAAACATGGTGGAGCTACTGGTACTTTTACTACTACTACTACAAATACTACTGTAAATACTACTGTAAACACTAATACAAACATGGTGGAGCTACTGGTACTTTTACTACTACTACTACAAATACTACTGTAAACACTACTACAAACATGGTGGAGCTACTGGTACTTTTACTACTACTACTACAAATACTTTTGTAAATACTACTGTAAGCACTACTACAAACATGGTGGAGCTACTGGTACTTTTACTACTACCACTACTAAAACTGCTGTAAATACTACTGTAAACACTACTACAAACATAGTGGAGCTACAGGTACTTTTACTACTACTACTACTACTACAAATACTACTGTAAATACTACTGTAAACACTACTAAAAAACATGGTAGAGCTACTGGTACTTTTACTACTACTACAACAAATACTACTACAAATACTACTGTAAATACTACTGTAAATACTATTGTAAACACTACTACAAACATGGTGGAGCTACTGGTACTTTTACTACTACTACTACAAATACTACTACAAATACTACTGTAAATACTACTGTAAATACTATTGTAAACACTACTACAAACATGGTGGAGCTACTGGTACTTTTACTACTACTACTACAAATACTACTGTAAATACTACTGTAAACACTACTACAAACGTGGTGGAGCTACTGGTACTTTTACTACTACTATTACAAATACTACTGTAAATACTACTGTAAATACTACTGTAAATACTTCTACAAACATGGTAGAGCTACTGGTACTTTTACTACTATTACTACAAATACTACTGTAAATATTACTGTAAATACTACTGTAAACACTACTACAAACATGGTGGAGCTACTGGTACTTTTACTACTACTACTACTACAAATACTACTACAAATACTACTGTAAATACTACTGTAAATACTATTGTAAACACTACTACAAACATGGTGGAGCTACTGGTACTTTTACTACTACTACTACAAATACTACTGTAAATACTACTGTAAACACTACTACAAACGTGGTGGAGCTACTGGTACTTTTACTACTACTATTACAAATAATACTGTAAATACTACTGTAAATACTACTGTAAACACAACTACAAACATGATGGAGCTACTGGTACTTTTACTACTACTACCACAAATACTACTGTAAATACTACTGTAAACACTACTACAAACATGGTGGAGCTACTGGTACTTTTACTACTACTACTACAAATACTACTGTAAATACTACTGTAAACACTACTACAAACGTGGTGGAGCTACTGGTACTTTTACTACTACTACTACAAATACTACTACAAATACTACTGTAAATGCTACTGTAAACACTACTACAAACATGGTGGAGCTACTGGTACTTTTACTACTACTACTACAAATACTACTGTAAATACTACTGTAATCACTACTACAAACATGGTGGAGCTACTGGTACTTTTACTACTACTACTACTAATACTGCTGTAAATACTACTGTAAACACTACTACAAACATGGTGGAGCTACTGGTTCTTTTACTACTACTACCACAAATACTACTGTAAATACTACTACAAACATGGTGGAGCTACTGGTACTTTTACTGCTACTACTACAAATACTACTGTAAATACTACTGTAAACACTACTACAAACATGGTGGAGCTACTGGTTCTTTTACTACTACTACCACAAATACTACTGTAAATACTACTGTAAACACTGCTACAAACATGGTGGAGCTACTGGTACTTTTACTACTACTTCTACAAATACTACTGTAAATACTACTGTAAACACTACTACAAACATGGTGGAGCTACTGGTACTTTTACTACTACTACTACAAATACTACTGTAAATACTACTGTAAACACTACTACAAACATGGTGGAGCTACTGGTACTTTTACTACTACTACTACAAATACTACTGTAAATACTACTGTAAACACTACTACAAACATGGTGGAGCTAATGATACTTTTACTACTACTACTACAAATACTACTGTAAATACTACTGTAAACACTACTACAAACATGGTGGAGCTACTGGTACTTTTACTACTACTACTACAAATACTACTGTAAATACTACTGTAAACACTAATACAAACATGGTGGAGCTACTGGTACTTTTACTACTACTACTACAAATACTACTGTAAACACTACTACAAACATGGTGGAGCTACTGGTACTTTTACTACTACTACTACAAATACTTTTGTAAATACTTCTGTAAACACTACTACAAACATGGTGGAGCTACTGGTACTTTTACTACTACTACTACGAATACTACTGTAAAAAATACTGTAAACACTACTACAAACATGGTGGAGCTACTGGTACTTTTACTACTACTACTACAAATACTACTACAAATACTACTGTAAATGCTACTGTAAACACTACTACAAACATGGTGGAGCTACTGGTACTTTTACTACTACTACTACAAATACTACTGTAAATACTACTGTAAACACTTCTACAAACATGGTGGAGCTACTGGTACTTATACTACTACTACTACAAATACTACTGTAAATACTACTGTAAACACTACTACAAACATGGTGGAGCTACTGGTACTTTTACTACTACTACTACAAATACTACTACAAATACTACTGTAAATGCTACTGTAAACACTAGTACAAACATGGTGGAGCTACTGGTACTTTTACTACTACTACTACAAATACTACTGTAAATACTACTGTAAACACTACTAAAAAACATGGTAGAGCTACTGGTACTTTTACTACTACTACAACAAATACTACTACAAATACTACTGTAAATACTACTGTAAATACTATTGTAAACACTACTACAAACATGGTGGAGCTACTGGTACTTTTACTACTACTACTACAAATACTACTACAAATACTACTGTAAATACTACTGTAAATACTATTGTAAACACTACTACAAACATGGTGGAGCTACTGGTACTTTTACTACTACTACTACAAATACTACTGTAAATACTACTGTAAACACTACTACAAACGTGGTGGAGCTACTGGTACTTTTACTACTACTATTACAAATACTACTGTAAATACTACTGTAAATACTACTGTAAATACTTCTACAAACATGGTAGAGCTACTGGTACTTTTACTACTATTACTACAAATACTACTGTAAATATTACTGTAAATACTACTGTAAACACTACTACAAACATGGTGGAGCTACTGGTACTTTTACTACTACTACTACTACAAATACTACTACAAATACTACTGTAAATACTACTGTAAATACTATTGTAAACACTACTACAAACATGGTGGAGCTACTGGTACTTTTACTACTACTACTACAAATACTACTGTAAATACTACTGTAAACACTACTACAAACGTGGTGGAGCTACTGGTACTTTTACTACTACTATTACAAATAATACTGTAAATACTACTGTAAATACTACTGTAAACACAACTACAAACATGATGGAGCTACTGGTACTTTTACTACTACTACCACAAATACTACTGTAAATACTACTGTAAACACTACTACAAACATGGTGGAGCTACTGGTACTTTTACTACTACTACTACAAATACTACTGTAAATACTACTGTAAACACTACTACAAACGTGGTGGAGCTACTGGTACTTTTACTACTACTACTACAAATACTACTACAAATACTACTGTAAATGCTACTGTAAACACTACTACAAACATGGTGGAGCTACTGGTACTTTTACTACTACTACTACAAATACTACTGTAAATACTACTGTAATCACTACTACAAACATGGTGGAGCTACTGGTACTTTTACTACTACTACTACTAATACTGCTGTAAATACTACTGTAAACACTACTACAAACATGGTGGAGCTACTGGTTCTTTTACTACTACTACCACAAATACTACTGTAAATACTACTACAAACATGGTGGAGCTACTGGTACTTTTACTGCTACTACTACAAATACTACTGTAAATACTACTGTAAACACTACTACAAACATGGTGGAGCTACTGGTTCTTTTACTACTACTACCACAAATACTACTGTAAATACTACTGTAAACACTGCTACAAACATGGTGGAGCTACTGGTACTTTTACTACTACTTCTACAAATACTACTGTAAATACTACTGTAAACACTACTACAAACATGGTGGAGCTACTGGTACTTTTACTACTACTACTACAAATACTACTGTAAATACTACTGTAAACACTACTACAAACATGGTGGAGCTACTGGTACTTTTACTACTACTACTACAAATACTACTGTAAATACTACTGTAAACACTACTACAAACATGGTGGAGCTAATGATACTTTTACTACTACTACTACAAATACTACTGTAAATACTACTGTAAACACTACTACAAACATGGTGGAGCTACTGGTACTTTTACTACTACTACTACAAATACTACTGTAAATACTACTGTAAACACTAATACAAACATGGTGGAGCTACTGGTACTTTTACTACTACTACTACAAATACTACTGTAAACACTACTACAAACATGGTGGAGCTACTGGTACTTTTACTACTACTACTACAAATACTTTTGTAAATACTTCTGTAAACACTACTACAAACATGGTGGAGCTACTGGTACTTTTACTACTACTACTACGAATACTACTGTAAAAAATACTGTAAACACTACTACAAACATGGTGGAGCTACTGGTACTTTTACTACTACTACTACAAATACTACTACAAATACTACTGTAAATGCTACTGTAAACACTACTACAAACATGGTGGAGCTACTGGTACTTTTACTACTACTACTACAAATACTACTGTAAATACTACTGTAAACACTTCTACAAACATGGTGGAGCTACTGGTACTTATACTACTACTACTACAAATACTACTGTAAATACTACTGTAAACACTACTACAAACATGGTGGAGCTACTGGTACTTTTACTACTACTACTACAAATACTACTACAAATACTACTGTAAATGCTACTGTAAACACTAGTACAAACATGGTGGAGCTACTGGTACTTTTACTACTACTACTACAAATACTACTGTAAATACTACCGTAAACACTACTACAAACATGGTGGAGCTACTGGTACTTTTACTACTACTACTACAAATACTACTGTAAATACTACCGTAAACACTACTACAAACATGGTGGAGCTACTGGTACTTTTACTACTACTAAAACAAATACTACTGTAAATACTACAGTAAATACTACTACAAACGTGGTGGAGCTACTGGTACTTTTACTACTACTACTACAAATGCTACTACAAATACTACTGTAAATACTACTGTAAACACTACAAACATGGTGGAGCTACTGGTACTTTTACTACTACTACTACTACAAATACTACTGTAAATACTACTGTAAACACTACTACAAACATGGTGGAGCTAATGATACTTTTACTACTACTACTACAAATACTACTGTAAATACTACTGTAAACACTACTACAAACATGGTGGAGCTACTGGTACTTTTACTACTACTACTACAAATACTACTGTAAATACAACTGTAAACACTACTACAAACATGGTGGAGCTACTGGTACTTTTACTACTACTACTACAAATACTACTGTAAATACTACTGTAAACACTACTACAAACATGGTGGAGCCACTGGTACTTTTACTACTACTACTACAAATACTACTGTAAATACAACTGTAAACACTACTACAAAAATGGTGGAGCTACTGGTACTTTTACTACTACTACTACAAATACTACTACAAATACTACTGTAAATGCTACTGTAAACACTACTACAAACATGGTGGAGCTACTGGTACTTTTACTACTACTACTACAAATACTACTGTAAATACTACTGTAAACACTAATACAAACATGGTGGAGCTACTGGTACTTTTACTACTACTACTACAAATACTACTGTAAACACTACTACAAACATTGTGGAGCTACTGGTACTTTTACTACTACTACTACAAATACTTTTGTAAATACTTCTGTAAACACTACTACAAACATGGTGGAGCTACTGGTACTTTTACTACTACTACTACAAATACTACTGTAAAAAATACTGTAAACACTACTACAAACATGGTGGAGCTACTGGTACTTTTACTACTACTACTACAAATACTACTGTAAATGCTACTGTAAACACTACTACAAACATGGTGGAGCTACTGGTACTTTTACTACTACTACTACAAATACTACTGTAAATACTACTGTAAACACTTCTACAAACATGGTGGAGCTACTGGTACTTATACTACTACTACTACAAATACTACTGTAAATACTACTGTAAACACTACTACAAACATGGTGGAGCTACTGGTACTTTTACTACTACTACTACAAATACTACTACAAATACTACTGTAAATGCTACTGTAAACATGGTGGAGCTACTGGTACTTTTACTACTACTACTACAAATACTACTGTAAATACTACTGTAAACACTACTACAAACATGGTGGAGCTACTGATACTTTTACTACTACTACTACAAATACTAATGTAAATACTACTGTAAACACTACTGAAAACATGGTGGAGCTACTGGTACTTTTACTACTACTACTACAAATACTACTGTAAATACTACTGTAAACACTACTACAAACATGGTGGAGCTACAGGTACTTTTACTACTACTACTACTACTACAAATACTAATGTAAATACTACTGTAAACACTACTGAAAACATGGTAGAGCTACTGGTACTTTTACTACTACTACTACAAATACTACTACAAATACTACTGTAAATACTACTGTAAATACTATTGTAAACACTACTACAAACATGGTGGAGCTACTGGTACTTTTACTACTACTACTACAAATACTACTACAAATACTACTGTAAATACTACTGTAAATACTATTGTAAACACTACTACAAACATGGTGGAGCTACTGGTACTTTTACTACTACTACTACTACAAATACTACTGTAAATACTACTGTAAACACTACTACAAACATGGTGGAGCTACTGGTACTTTTACTACTACTACTACAAATACTACTGTAAATACTACTGTAAACACTACTACAAACATGGTGGAGCTACTGGTACTTTTACTACTACTACTACAAATACTACTGTAAATACTACTGTAAACACTACTACAAACATGGTGGAGCAACTGATACTTTTACTACTACTACTACAAATACTACTGTAAATACTACTGTAAACACTACTACAAACATGGTGGAGCTACAGGTACTTTTACTACTACTACTACTACTACAAATACTACTGTAAATACTACTGTAAACACTACTACAAACATGGTGGAGCTACTGGTACTTTTACTACTACTACTACAAATACTACTGTAAATACTACTGTAAACACTACTACAAACATGGTGGAGCTACTGGTACTTTTACTACTACTACTACAAATACTACTGTAAACACTACTACAAACATGGTGGAGCTACTGGTACTTTTACTACTACTACTACAAATACTACTGTAAATACTACTGTAAGCACTACTACAAACATGGTGGAGCTACTGGTACTTTTACTACTACCACTACTAAAACTGCTGTAAATACTACTGTAAACACTACTACAAACATGGTGGAGCTACAGGTACTTTTACTACTACTACTACTACTACAAATACTACTGTAAATACTACTGTAAACACTACTAAAAAACATGGTAGAGCTACTGGTACTTTTACTACTACTACAACAAATACTACTACAAATACTACTGTAAATACTACTGTAAATACTATTGTAAACACTACTACAAACATGGTGGAGCTACTGGTACTTTTACTACTACTACTACAAATACTACTACAAATACTACTGTAAATACTACTGTAAATACTATTGTAAACACTACTACAAACATGGTGGAGCTACTGGTACTTTTACTACTACTACTACAAATACTACTGTAAATACTACTGTAAACACTACTACAAACGTGGTGGAGCTACTGGTACTTTTACTACTACTATTACAAATACTACTGTAAATACTACTGTAAATACTACTGTAAATACTTCTACAAACATGGTAGAGCTACTGGTACTTTTACTACTATTACTACAAATACTACTGTAAATATTACTGTAAATACTACTGTAAACACTACTACAAACATGGTGGAGCTACTGGTACTTTTACTACTACTACTACTACAAATACTACTACAAATACTACTGTAAATACTACTGTAAATACTATTGTAAACACTACTACAAACATGGTGGAGCTACTGGTACTTTTACTACTACTACTACAAATACTACTGTAAATACTACTGTAAACACTACAAACATGGTGGAGCTACTGGTACTTTTACTACTACTACTACTACAAATACTACTGTAAATACTACTGTAAACACTACTACAAACATGGTGGAGCTAATGATACTTTTACTACTACTACTACAAATACTACTGTAAATACTACTGTAAACACTACTACAAACATGGTGGAGCTACTGGTACTTTTACTACTACTACTACAAATACTACTGTAAATACAACTGTAAACACTACTACAAACATGGTGGAGCTACTGGTACTTTTACTACTACTACTACAAATACTACTGTAAATACTACTGTAAACACTACTACAAACATGGTGGAGCCACTGGTACTTTTACTACTACTACTACAAATACTACTGTAAATACAACTGTAAACACTACTACAAAAATGGTGGAGCTACTGGTACTTTTACTACTACTACTACAAATACTACTACAAATACTACTGTAAATGCTACTGTAAACACTACTACAAACATGGTGGAGCTACTGGTACTTTTACTACTACTACTACAAATACTACTGTAAATACTACTGTAAACACTAATACAAACATGGTGGAGCTACTGGTACTTTTACTACTACTACTACAAATACTACTGTAAACACTACTACAAACATTGTGGAGCTACTGGTACTTTTACTACTACTACTACAAATACTTTTGTAAATACTTCTGTAAACACTACTACAAACATGGTGGAGCTACTGGTACTTTTACTACTACTACTACAAATACTACTGTAAATACTACTGTAAACACTTCTACAAACATGGTGGAGCTACTGGTACTTATACTACTACTACTACAAATACTACTGTAAATACTACTGTAAACACTACTACAAACATGGTGGAGCTACTGGTACTTTTACTACTACTACTACAAATACTACTACAAATACTACTGTAAATGCTACTGTAAACATGGTGGAGCTACTGGTACTTTTACTACTACTACTACAAATACTACTGTAAATACTACTGTAAACACTACTACAAACATGGTGGAGCTACTGATACTTTTACTACTACTACTACAAATACTAATGTAAATACTACTGTAAACACTACTGAAAACATGGTGGAGCTACTGGTACTTTTACTACTACTACTACAAATACTACTGTAAATACTACTGTAAACACTACTACAAACATGGTGGAGCTACAGGTACTTTTACTACTACTACTACTACTACAAATACTAATGTAAATACTACTGTAAACACTACTGAAAACATGGTAGAGCTACTGGTACTTTTACTACTACTACTACAAATACTACTACAAATACTACTGTAAATACTACTGTAAATACTATTGTAAACACTACTACAAACATGGTGGAGCTACTGGTACTTTTACTACTACTACTACAAATACTACTACAAATACTACTGTAAATACTACTGTAAATACTATTGTAAACACTACTACAAACATGGTGGAGCTACTGGTACTTTTACTACTACTACTACTACAAATACTACTGTAAATACTACTGTAAACACTACTACAAACATGGTGGAGCTACTGGTACTTTTACTACTACTACTACAAATACTACTGTAAATACTACTGTAAACACTACTACAAACATGGTGGAGCTACTGGTACTTTTACTACTACTACTACAAATACTACTGTAAATACTACTGTAAACACTACTACAAACATGGTGGAGCAACTGATACTTTTACTACTACTACTACAAATACTACTGTAAATACTACTGTAAACACTACTACAAACATGGTGGAGCTACAGGTACTTTTACTACTACTACTACTACTACAAATACTACTGTAAATACTACTGTAAACACTACTACAAACATGGTGGAGCTACTGGTACTTTTACTACTACTACTACAAATACTACTGTAAATACTACTGTAAACACTACTACAAACATGGTGGAGCTACTGGTACTTTTACTACTACTACTACAAATACTACTGTAAACACTACTACAAACATGGTGGAGCTACTGGTACTTTTACTACTACTACTACAAATACTACTGTAAATACTACTGTAAGCACTACTACAAACATGGTGGAGCTACTGGTACTTTTACTACTACCACTACTAAAACTGCTGTAAATACTACTGTAAACACTACTACAAACATGGTGGAGCTACAGGTACTTTTACTACTACTACTACTACTACAAATACTACTGTAAATACTACTGTAAACACTACTAAAAAACATGGTAGAGCTACTGGTACTTTTACTACTACTACAACAAATACTACTACAAATACTACTGTAAATACTACTGTAAATACTATTGTAAACACTACTACAAACATGGTGGAGCTACTGGTACTTTTACTACTACTACTACAAATACTACTACAAATACTACTGTAAATACTACTGTAAATACTATTGTAAACACTACTACAAACATGGTGGAGCTACTGGTACTTTTACTACTACTACTACAAATACTACTGTAAATACTACTGTAAACACTACTACAAACGTGGTGGAGCTACTGGTACTTTTACTACTACTATTACAAATACTACTGTAAATACTACTGTAAATACTACTGTAAATACTTCTACAAACATGGTAGAGCTACTGGTACTTTTACTACTATTACTACAAATACTACTGTAAATATTACTGTAAATACTACTGTAAACACTACTACAAACATGGTGGAGCTACTGGTACTTTTACTACTACTACTACTACAAATACTACTACAAATACTACTGTAAATACTACTGTAAATACTATTGTAAACACTACTACAAACATGGTGGAGCTACTGGTACTTTTACTACTACTACTACAAATACTACTGTAAATACTACTGTAAACACTACTACAAACGTGGTGGAGCTACTGGTACTTTTACTACTACTATTACAAATAATACTGTAAATACTACTGTAAATACTACTGTAAACACAACTACAAACATGATGGAGCTACTGGTACTTTTACTACTACTACCACAAATACTACTGTAAATACTACTGTAAACACTACTACAAACATGGTGGAGCTACTGGTACTTTTACTACTACTACTACAAATACTACTGTAAATACTACTGTAAACACTACTACAAACGTGGTGGAGCTACTGGTACTTTTACTACTACTACTACAAATACTACTACAAATACTACTGTAAATGCTACTGTAAACACTACTACAAACATGGCGGAGCTACTGGTACTTTTACTACTACTACTACAAATACTACTGTAAATACTACTGTAATCACTACTACAAACATGGTGGAGCTACTGGTACTTTTACTACTACTACTACTAATACTGCTGTAAATACTACTGTAAACACTACTACAAACATGGTGGAGCTACTGGTTCTTTTACTACAACTACCACAAATACTACTGTAAATACTACTACAAACATGGTGGAGCTACTGGTACTTTTACTGCTACTACTACAAATACTACTGTAAATACTACTGTAAACACTACTACAAACATGGTGGAGCTACTGGTTCTTTTACTACTACTACCACAAATACTACTGTAAATACTACTGTAAACACTGCTACAAACATGGTGGAGCTACTGGTACTTTTACTACTACTTCTACAAATACTACTGTAAATACTACTGTAAACACTACTACAAACATGGTGGAGCTACTGGTACTTTTACTACTACTACTACAAATACTACTGTAAATACTACTGTAAACACTACTACAAACATGGTGGAGCTACTGGTACTTTTACTACTACTACTACTACAAATACTACTGTAAATACTACTGTAAACACTACTACAAACATGGTGGAGCTACTGGTACTTTTACTACTACTACTACAAATACTACTGTAAATACTACTGTAAACACTACTACAAACATGGTGGAGCTAATGATACTTTTACTACTACTACTACAAATACTACTGTAAATACTACTGTAAACACTACTACAAACATGGTGGAGCTACTGGTACTTTTACTACTACTACTACAAATACTACTGTAAATACTACTGTAAACACTAATACAAACATGGTGGAGCTACTGGTACTTTTACTACTACTACTACAAATACTACTGTAAACACTACTACAAACATGGTGGAGCTACTGGTACTTTTACTACTACTACTACAAATACTTTTGTAAATACTTCTGTAAACACTACTACAAACATGGTGGAGCTACTGGTACTTTTACTACTACTACTACAAATACTACTGTAAAAAATACTGTAAACACTACTACAAACATGGTGGAGCTACTGGTACTTTTACTACTACTATTACAAATACTACTACAAATACTACTGTAAATGCTACTGTAAACACTACTACAAACATGGTGGAGCTACTGGTACTTTTACTACTACTACTACAAATACTACTGTAAATACTACTGTAAACACTTCTACAAACATGGTGGAGCTACTGGTACTTATACTACTACTACTACAAATACTACTGTAAATACTACTGTAAACACTACTACAAACATGGTGGAGCTACTGGTACTTTTACTACTACTACTACAAATACTACTACAAATACTACTGTAAATGCTACTGTAAACATGGTGGAGCAACTGATACTTTTACTACTACTACAAATACTACTGTAAATACTACTGTAAACACTACTAAAAACATGGTGGAGCTACTGGTTCTTTTACTACTACTACTACAAATACTACTGTAAATGCTACTGTAAACACTACTACAAACATGGTGGAGCTACTGGTACTTTTACTACTACTACTACAAATACTACTGTAAATACTACTGTAAACACTACTACAAACATGGTGGAGCTACTGGTACTTTTACTACTACTACTACTACAAATACTACTGTAAACACTACTACAAACATGGTGGAGCTACTGGTACTTTTACTACTACTACTACAAATACTACTGTAAATACTACTGTAAACACTACTACAAACATGGTGGAGCTACTGGTACTTTTACTACTACCACTACTAAAACTGCTGTAAATACTACTGTAAACACTACTACAAACATGGTGGAGCTACAGGTACTTTTACTACTACTACTACTACTACAAATACTACTGTAAATACTACTGTAAACACTACTAAAAAACATGGTAGAGCTACTGGTACTTTTACTACTACTACAACAAATACTACTACAAATACTACTGTAAATACTACTGTAAATACTATTGTAAACACTACTACAAACATGGTGGAGCTACTGGTACTTTTACTACTACTACTACAAATACTACTACAAATACTACTGTAAATACTACTGTAAATACTATTGTAAACACTACTACAAACATGGTGGAGCTACTGGTACTTTTACTACTACTACTACAAATACTACTGTAAATACTACTGTAAACACTACTACAAACGTGGTGGAGCTACTGGTACTTTTACTACTACTATTACAAATACTACTGTAAATACTACTGTAAATACTACTGTAAATACTTCTACAAACATGGTAGAGCTACTGGTACTTTTACTACTATTACTACAAATACTACTGTAAATATTACTGTAAATACTACTGTAAACACTACTACAAACATGGTGGAGCTACTGGTACTTTTACTACTACTACTACTACAAATACTACTACAAATACTACTGTAAATACTACTGTAAATACTATTGTAAACACTACTACAAACATGGTGGAGCTACTGGTACTTTTACTACTACTACTACAAATACTACTGTAAATACTACTGTAAACACTACTACAAACGTGGTGGAGCTACTGGTACTTTTACTACTACTATTACAAATAATACTGTAAATACTACTGTAAATACTACTGTAAACACAACTACAAACATGATGGAGCTACTGGTACTTTTACTACTACTACCACAAATACTACTGTAAATACTACTGTAAACACTACTACAAACATGGTGGAGCTACTGGTACTTTTACTACTACTACTACAAATACTACTGTAAATACTACTGTAAACACTACTACAAACGTGGTGGAGCTACTGGTACTTTTACTACTACTACTACAAATACTACTACAAATACTACTGTAAATGCTACTGTAAACACTACTACAAACATGGTGGAGCTACTGGTACTTTTACTACTACTACTACAAATACTACTGTAAATACTACTGTAATCACTACTACAAACATGGTGGAGCTACTGGTACTTTTACTACTACTACTACAAATACTACTGTAAATACTACTGTAAACACTACTACAAACGTGGTGGAGCTACTGGTACTTTTACTACTACTATTACAAATACTACTGTAAATACTACTGTAAATACTACTGTAAATACTTCTACAAACATGGTAGAGCTACTGGTACTTTTACTACTATTACTACAAATACTACTGTAAATATTACTGTAAATACTACTGTAAACACTACTACAAACATGGTGGAGCTACTGGTACGTTTACTACTACTACTACTACAAATACTACTACAAATACTACTGTAAATACTACTGTAAATACTATTGTAAACACTACTACAAACATGGTGGAGCTACTGGTACTTTTACTACTACTACTACAAATACTACTGTAAATACTACTGTAAACACTACTACAAACGTGGTGGAGCTACTGGTACTTTTACTACTACTATTACAAATAATACTGTAAATACTACTGTAAATACTACTGTAAACACAACTACAAACATGATGGAGCTACTGGTACTTTTACTACTACTACCACAAATACTACTGTAAATACTACTGTAAACACTACTACAAACATGGTGGAGCTACTGGTACTTTTACTACTACTACTACAAATACTACTGTAAATACTACTGTAAACACTACTACAAACGTGGTGGAGCTACTGGTACTTTTACTACTACTACTACAAATACTACTACAAATACTACTGTAAATGCTACTGTAAACACTACTACAAACATGGTGGAGCTACTGGTACTTTTACTACTACTACTACAAATACTACTGTAAATACTACTGTAATCACTACTACAAACATGGTGGAGCTACTGGTACTTTTACTACTACTACTACTAATACTGCTGTAAATACTACTGTAAACACTACTACAAACATGGTGGAGCTACTGGTTCTTTTACTACTACTACCACAAATACTACTGTAAATACTACTACAAACATGGTGGAGCTACTGGTACTTTTACTGCTACTACTACAAATACTACTGTAAATACTACTGTAAACACTACTACAAACATGGTGGAGCTACTGGTTCTTTTACTACTACTACCACAAATACTACTGTAAATACTACTGTAAACACTGCTACAAACATGGTGGAGCTACTGGTACATTTACTACTACTTCTACAAATACTACTGTAAATACTACTGTAAACACTACTACAAACATGGTGGAGCTACTGGTACTTTTACTACTACTACTACAAATACTACTGTAAATACTACTGTAAACACTACTACAAACATGGTGGAGCTACTGGTACTTTTACTACTACTACTACTACAAATACTACTGTAAATACTACTGTAAACACTACTACAAACATGGTGGAGCTACTGGTACTTTTACTACTACTACTACAAATACTACTGTAAATACTACTGTAAACACTACTACAAACATGGTGGAGCTAATGATACTTTTACTACTACTACTACAAATACTACTGTAAATACTACTGTAAACACTACTACAAACATGGTGGAGCTACTGGTACTTTTACTACTACTACTACAAATACTACTGTAAATACTACTGTAAACACTAATACAAACATGGTGGAGCTACTGGTACTTTTACTACTACTACTACAAATACTACTGTAAACACTACTACAAACATGGTGGAGCTACTGGTACTTTTACTACTACTACTACAAATACTTTTATAAATACTTCTGTAAACACTACTACAAACATGGTGGAGCTACTGGTACTTTTACTACTACTACTACAAATACTACTGTAAAAAATACTGTAAACACTACTACAAACATGGTGGAGCTACTGGTACTTTTACTACTACTACTACAAATACTACTACAAATACTACTGTAAATGCTACTGTAAACACTACTACAAACATGGTGGAGCTACTGGTACTTTTACTACTACTACTACAAATACTACTGTAAATACTACTGTAAACACTTCTACAAACATGGTGGAGCTACTGGTACTTTTACTACTACTACTACTAATACTGCTGTAAATACTACTGTAAACACTACTACAAACATGGTGGAGCTACTGGTTCTTTTACTACTACTACCACAAATACTACTGTAAATACTACTACAAACATGGTGGAGCTACTGGTACTTTTACTGCTACTACTACAAATACTACTGTAAATACTACTGTAAACACTACTACAAACATGGTGGAGCTACTGGTTCTTTTACTACTACTACCACAAATACTACTGTAAATACTACTGTAAACACTGCTACAAACATGGTGGAGCTACTGGTACATTTACTACTACTTCTACAAATACTACTGTAAATACTACTGTAAACACTACTACAAACATGGTGGAGCTACTGGTACTTTTACTACTACTACTACAAATACTACTGTAAATACTACTGTAAACACTACTACAAACATGGTGGAGCTACTGGTACTTTTACTACTACTACTACTACAAATACTACTGTAAATACTACTGTAAACACTACTACAAACATGGTGGAGCTACTGGTACTTTTACTACTACTACTACAAATACTACTGTAAATACTACTGTAAACACTACTACAAACATGGTGGAGCTAATGATACTTTTACTACTACTACTACAAATACTACTGTAAATACTACTGTAAACACTACTACAAACATGGTGGAGCTACTGGTACTTTTACTACTACTACTACAAATACTACTGTAAATACTACTGTAAACACTAATACAAACATGGTGGAGCTACTGGTACTTTTACTACTACTACTACAAATACTACTGTAAACACTACTACAAACATGGTGGAGCTACTGGTACTTTTACTACTACTACTACAAATACTTTTATAAATACTTCTGTAAACACTACTACAAACATGGTGGAGCTACTGGTACTTTTACTACTACTACTACAAATACTACTGTAAAAAATACTGTAAACACTACTACAAACATGGTGGAGCTACTGGTACTTTTACTACTACTACTACAAATACTACTACAAATACTACTGTAAATGCTACTGTAAACACTACTACAAACATGGTGGAGCTACTGGTACTTTTACTACTACTACTACAAATACTACTGTAAATACTACTGTAAACACTTCTACAAACATGGTGGAGCTACTGGTACTTATACTACTACTACTACAAATACTACTGTAAATACTACTGTAAACACTACTACAAACATGGTGGAGCTACTGGTACTTTTACTACTACTACTACAAATACTACTACAAATACTACTGTAAATGCTACTGTAAACATGGTGGAGCAACTGATACTTTTACTACTACTACTACAAATACTACTGTAAATACTACTGTAAACACTACTAAAAACATGGTGGAGCTACTGGTTCTTTTACTACTACTACTACAAATACTACTGTAAATGCTACTGTAAACACTACTACAAACATGGTGGAGCTACTGGTACTTTTACTACTACTACTACAAATACTACTGTAAATACTACTGTAAACACTACTACAAACATGGTGGAGCTACTGGTACTTTTACTACTACTACTACAAATACTACTGTAAATACTACTGTAAGCACTACTACAAACATGGTGGAGCTACTGGTACTTTTACTACTACCACTACTAAAACTGCTGTAAATACTACTGTAAACACTACTACAAACATGGTGGAGCTACAGGTACTTTTACTACTACTACTACTACTACAAATACTACTGTAAATACTACTGTAAACACTACTAAAAAACATGGTAGAGCTACTGGTACTTTTACTACTACTACAACAAATACTACTACAAATACTACTGTAAATACTACTGTAAACACTACTACAAACATGGTGGAGCTACTGGTACTTTTACTACTACTACTACAAATACTACTGTAAACACTACTACAAACATGGTGGAGCTACTGGTACTTTTACTACTACTACTACAAATACTACTGTAAAAAATACTGTAAACACTACTACAAACATGGTGGAGCTACTGGTACTTTTACTACTACTACTACAAATACTACTACAAATACTACTGTAAATGCTACTGTAAACACTACTACAAACATGGTGGAGCTACTGGTACTTTTACTACTACTACTACAAATACTACTGTAAATACTACTGTAAACACTTCTACAAACATGGTGGAGCTACTGGTACTTATACTACTACTACTACAAATACTACTGTAAATACTACTGTAAACACTACTACAAACATGGTGGAGCTACTGGTACTTTTACTACTACTACTACAAATACTACTACAAATACTACTGTAAATGCTACTGTAAACATGGTGGAGCAACTGATACTTTTACTACTACTACTACAAATACTACTGTAAATACTACTGTAAACACTACTAAAAACATGGTGGAGCTACTGGTTCTTTTACTACTACTACTACAAATACTACTGTAAATGCTACTGTAAACACTACTACAAACATGGTGGAGCTACTGGTACTTTTACTACTACTACTACAAATACTACTGTAAATACTACTGTAAACACTACTACAAACATGGTGGAGCTACTGGTACTTTTACTACTACTACTACAAATACTACTGTAAACACTACTACAAACATGGTGGAGCTACTGGTACTTTTACTACTACTACTACAAATACTACTGTAAATACTACTGTAAGCACTACTACAAACATGGTGGAGCTACATGTACTTTTACTACTACCACTACTAAAACTGCTGTAAATACTACTGTAAACACTACTACAAACATGGTGGAGCTACAGGTACTTTTACTACTACTACTACTACTACAAATACTACTGTAAATACTACTGTAAACACTACTAAAAAACATGGTAGAGCTACTGGTACTTTTACTACTACTACAACAAATACTACTACAAATACTACTGTAAATACTACTGTAAATACTATTGTAAACACTACTACAAACATGGTGGAGCTACTGGTACTTTTACTACTACTACTACAAATACTACTACAAATACTACTGTAAATACTACTGTAAATACTATTGTAAACACTACTACAAACATGGTGGAGCTACTGGTACTTTTACTACTACTACTACAAATACTACTGTAAATACTACTGTAAACACTACTACAAACGTGGTGGAGCTACTGGTACTTTTACTACTACTATTACAAATACTACTGTAAATACTACTGTAAATACTACTGTAAATACTTCTACAAACATGGTAGAGCTACTGGTACTTTTACTACTATTACTACAAATACTACTGTAAATATTACTGTAAATACTACTGTAAACACTACTACAAACATGGTGGAGCTACTGGTACTTTTACTACTACTACTACTACAAATACTACTACAAATACTACTGTAAATACTACTGTAAATACTATTGTAAACACTACTACAAACATGGTGGAGCTACTGGTACTTTTACTACTACTACTACAAATACTACTGTAAATACTACTGTAAACACTACTACAAACGTGGTGGAGCTACTGGTACTTTTACTACTACTATTACAAATAATACTGTAAATACTACTGTAAATACTACTGTAAACACAACTACAAACATGATGGAGCTACTGGTACTTTTACTACTACTACCACAAATACTACTGTAAATACTACTGTAAACACTACTACAAACATGGTGGAGCTACTGGTACTTTTACTACTACTACTACAAATACTACTGTAAATACTACTGTAAACACTACTACAAACGTGGTGGAGCTACTGGTACTTTTACTACTACTACTACAAATACTACTACAAATACTACTGTAAATGCTACTGTAAACACTACTACAAACATGGTGGAGCTACTGGTACTTTTACTACTACTACTACAAATACTACTGTAAATACTACTGTAATCACTACTACAAACATGGTGGAGCTACTGGTACTTTTACTACTACTACTACTAATACTGCTGTAAATACTACTGTAAACACTACTACAAACATGGTGGAGCTACTGGTTCTTTTACTACTACTACCACAAATACTACTGTAAATACTACTACAAACATGGTGGAGCTACTGGTACTTTTACTGCTACTACTACAAATACTACTGTAAATACTACTGTAAACACTACTACAAACATGGTGGAGCTACTGGTTCTTTTACTACTACTACCACAAATACTACTGTAAATACTACTGTAAACACTGCTACAAACATGGTGGAGCTACTGGTACTTTTACTACTACTTCTACAAATACTACTGTAAATACTACTGTAAACACTACTACAAACATGGTGGAGCTACTGGTACTTTTACTACTACTACTACAAATACTACTGTAAATACTACTGTAAACACTACTACAAACATGGTGGAGCTACTGGTACTTTTACTACTACTACTACTACAAATACTACTGTAAATACTACTGTAAACACTACTACAAACATGGTGGAGCTACTGGTACTTTTACTACTACTACTACAAATACTACTGTAAATACTACTGTAAACACTACTACAAACATGGTGGAGCTAATGATACTTTTACTACTACTACTACAAATACTACTGTAAACACTACTACAAACATGGTGGAGCTACTGGTACTTTTACTACTACTACTACAAATACTACTGTAAATACTACTGTAAACACTAATACAAACATGGTGGAGCTACTGGTACTTTTACTACTACTACTACAAATACTACTGTAAACACTACTACAAACATGGTGGAGCTACTGGTACTTTTACTACTACTACTACAAATACTTTTGTAAATACTTCTGTAAACACTACTACAAACATGGTGGAGCTACTGGTACTTTTACTACTACTACTACAAATACTACTGTAAAAAATACTGTAAACACTACTACAAACATGGTGGAGCTACTGGTACTTTTACTACTACTACTACAAATACTACTACAAATACTACTGTAAATGCTACTGTAAACACTACTACAAACATGGTGGAGCTACTGGTACTTTTACTACTACTACTACAAATACTACTGTAAATACTACTGTAAACACTTCTACAAACATGGTGGAGCTACTGGTACTTATACTACTACTACTACAAATACTACTGTAAATACTACTGTAAACACTACTACAAACATGGTGGAGCTACTGGTACTTTTACTACTACTACTACAAATACTACTACAAATACTACTGTAAATGCTACTGTAAACACTAGTACAAACATGGTGGAGCTACTGGTACTTTTACTACTACTACTACAAATACTACTGTAAATACTACCGTAAACACTACTACAAACATGGTGGAGCTACTGGTACTTTTACTACTACTACTACAAATACTACTGTAAATACTACCGTAAACACTACTACAAACATGGTGGAGCTACTGGTACTTTTACTACTACTACTACAAATACTACTACAAATACTACAGTAAATACTACTACAAACGTGGTGGAGCTACTGGTACTTTTACTACTACTACTACAAATACTACTACAAATACTACTGTAAATACTACTGTAAACACTACAAACATTGTGGAGCTACTGGTACTTTTACTACTACTACTACTACAAATACTACTGTAAACACTACTACAAACATGGTGGAGCTAATGATACTTTTACTACTACTACTACAAATACTACTGTAAATACTACTGTAAACACTACTACAAACATGGTGGAGCTACTGGTACTTTTACTACTACTACTACAAATACTACTGTAAATACAACTGTAAACACTACTACAAACATGGTGGAGCTACTGGTACTTTTACTACTACTACTACAAATACTACTGTAAATACTACTGTAAACACTACTACAAACATGGTGGAGCCACTGGTACTTTTACTACTACTACTACAAATACTACTGTAAATACAACTGTAAACACTACTACAAAAATGGTGGAGCTACTGGTACTTTTACTACTACTACTACAAATACTACTACAAATACTACTGTAAATGCTACTGTAAACACTACTACAAACATGGTGGAGCTACTGGTACTTTTACTACTACTACTACAAATACTACTGTAAATACTACTGTAAACACTAATACAAACATGGTGGAGCTACTGGTACTTTTACTACTACTACTACAAATACTACTGTAAACACTACTACAAACATGGTGGAGCTACTGGTACTTTTACTACTACTACTACAAATACTTTTGTAAATACTTCTGTAAACACTACTACAAACATGGTGGAGCTACTGGTACTTTTACTACTACTACTACAAATACTACTGTAAAAAATACTGTAAACACTACTACAAACATGGTGGAGCTACTGGTACTTTTACTACTACTACTACAAATACTACTGTAAATGCTACTGTAAACACTACTACAAACATGGTGGAGCTACTGGTACTTTTACTACTACTACTACAAATACTACTGTAAATACTACTGTAAACACTTCTACAAACATGGTGGAGCTACTGGTACTTATACTACTACTACTACAAATACTACTGTAAATACTACTGTAAACACTACTACAAACATGGTGGAGCTACTGGTACTTTTACTACTACTACTACAAATACTACTACAAATACTACTGTAAATGCTACTGTAAACACTAGTACAAACATGGTGGAGCTACTGGTACTTTACTACTACTACTACAAATACTACTGTAAATACTACCGTAAACACTATTACAAACATGGTGGAGCTACTGGTACTTTTACTACTACTACTACAAATACTACTGTAAATACTACCGTAAACACTACTACAAACATGGTGGAGCTACTGGTACTTTTACTACTACTACTACAAATACTACTGTAAATACTACTGTAAACACTACTACAAACATGGTGGAGCTACTGATACTTTTACTACTACTTCTACAAATACTAATGTAAATACTACTGTAAACACTACTAAAAACATGGTGGAGCTACTGGTACTTTTACTACTACTACTACTACAAATACTACTGTAAATACTACTGTAAACACTACTACAAACATGGTGGAGCTACTGGTACTTTTACTACTACTACTACAAATACTACTGTAAATACTACCGTAAACACTACTACAAACATGGTGGAGCTACTGGTTCTTTTACTACTACTACTACAAACACTACTGTAAATACTACTGTAAATACTACTACAAACATGGTGGAGCTACTGGTACTTTTACTACTACTACTACAAATACTACTGTAAATACTACTGTAAACACTACTATAAACATGGTGGAGCCACTGGTACTTTTACTACTACTACTACAAATATTACTGTAAATACTACTGTAAACACTACTACAAACATGGTGGAGCTACTGGTACTTTTACTACTACTACTACAAATACTACTGTAAATGCTACTGTAAACACTAATACAAACATGGTGGAGCTACTGGTACTTTTACTACTACTACTACAAATACTACTGTAAATACTACTGTAAACACTAATACAAACATGGTGGAGCTACTGGTACTTTTACTACTACTACTACAAATACTACTGTAAACACTACTACAAACATGGTGGAGCTACTGGTACTTTTACTACTACTACTACAAATACTACTGTAAATACTACTGTAAGCACTACTACAAACATGGTGGAGCTACAGGTACTTTTACTACTACTACTACTACTACAAATACTACTGTAAATACTACTGTAAACACTACTAAAAAACATGGTAGAGCTACTGGTACTTTTACTACTACTACTACAAATACTACTACAAATACTACTGTAAATACTACTGTAAATACTATTGTAAACACTACTACAAACATGGTGGAGCTACTGGTACTTTTACTACTACTACTACTACAAATACTACTGTAAATACTACTGTAAACACTACTACAAACGTGGTGGAGCTACTGGTACTTTTACTACTACTATTACAAATACTACTGTAAATACTACTGTAAATACTACTGTAAATACTTCTACAAACATGGTAGAGCTACTGGTACTTTTACTACTATTACTACAAATACTACTGTAAATACTACCGTAAACACTACTACAAACATGGTGGAGCTACTGGTACTTTTACTACTACTACTACAAATACTACTGTAAATACTACTGTAAACACTACTACAAACATGGTGGAGCTACTGGTACTTTTACTACTACTACTACAAATACTACTGTAAATACTACTGTAAACACTACTACAAACATGGTGGAGCTACTGATACTTTTACTACTACTTCTACAAATACTAATGTAAATACTACTGTAAACACTACTAAAAACGTGGTGGAGCTACTGGTACTTTTACTACTACTACTACTACAAATACTACTGTAAATACTACTGTAAACACTACTACAAACATGGTGGAGCTACTGGTACTTTTACTACTACTACTACAAATACTACTGTAAATACTACCGTAAACACTACTACAAACATGGTGGAGCCACTGGTACTTTTACTACTACTACTACAAATACTACTGTAAATACTACTGTAAACACTACTACAAACATGGTGGAGCTACTGGTACTTTTACTACTACTACTACAAATACTACTGTAAATGCTACTGTAAACACTAATACAAACATGGTGGAGCTACTGGTACTTTTACTACTACTACTACAAATACTACTGTAAATACTACTGTAAACACTAATACAAACATGGTGGAGCTACTGGTACTTTTACTACTACTACTACAAATACTACTGTAAACACTACTACAAACATGGTGGAGCTACTGGTACTTTTACTACTACTACTACAAATACTACTGTAAATACTACTGTAAGCACTACTACAAACATGGTGGAGCTACTGGTACTTTTACTACTACCACTACTAATACTGCTGTAAATACTACTGTAAACACTACTACAAACATGGTGGAGCTACAGGTACTTTTACTACTACTACTACTACTACAAATACTACTGTAAATACTACTGTAAACACTACTAAAAAACATGGTAGAGCTACTGGTACTTTTACTACTACTACTACAAATACTACTACAAATACTACTGTAAATACTACTGTAAATACTATTGTAAACACTACTACAAACATGGTGGAGCTACTGGTACTTTTACTACTACTACTACAAATACTACTACAAATACTACTGTAAATACTACTGTAAATACTATTGTAAACACTACTACAAACATGGTGGAGCTACTGGTACTTTTACTACTACTACTACTACAAATACTACTGTAAATACTACTGTAAACACTACTACAAACGTGGTGGAGCTACTGGTACTTTTACTACTACTATTACAAATACTACTGTAAATACTACTGTAAATACTACTGTAAATACTTCTACAAACATGGTAGAGCTACTGGTACTTTTACTACTATTACTACAAATACTACTGTAAATACTACTGTAAACACTACTACAAACATGATGGAGCTACTGGTACTTTTACTACTACTACCACAAATACTACTGTAAATACTACTGTAAACACTACTACAAACATGGTGGAGCTACTGGTACTTTTACTACTACTACTACTAATACTGCTGTAAATACTACTGTAAATACTACTACAAACATGGTGGAGCTACTGGTACTTTTACTGCTACTACTACAAATACTACTGTAAATACTACTTTAAACACTACTACAAACATGGTGGAGCTACTGGTTCTTTTACTACTACTACCACAAATACTACTGTAAATACTACTGTAAACACTGCTACAAACATGGTGGAGCTACTGGTACTTTTACTACTACTTCTACAAATACTACTGTAAATACTACTGTAAACACTACTACAAACATGGTGGAGCTACTGGTACTTTTACTACTACTACTACAAATACTACTGTAAATACAACTGTAAACACTACTACAAACATGGTGGAGCCACTGGTACTTTTACTACTACTACTACAAATACTACTGTAAATACAACTGTAAACACTACTACAAAAATGGTGGAGCTACTGGTACTTTTACTACTACTACTACAAATACTACTACAAATACTACTGTAAATGCTACTGTAAACACTACTACAAACATGGTGGAGCTACTGGTACTTTTACTACTACTACTACAAATACTACTGTAAATACTACTGTAAACACTAATACAAACATGGTGGAGCTACTGGTACTTTTACTACTACTACTACAAATACTACTGTAAATACTACTGTAAACACTACTACAAACATGGTGGAGCTACTGGTACTTTTACTACTACTACTACAAATACTACTGTAAATACAACTGTAAACACTACTACAAACATGGTGGAGCTACTGATAGTTTTACTACTACTACTACAAATACTAATGTAAATACTACTGTAAACACTACTAAAAACATGGTGGAGCTACTGGTACTTTTACTACTACTACTACTACAAATACTACTGTAAATACTACTGTAAACACTACTACAAACATGGTGGAGCTACTGGTACTTTTACTACTACTACTACAAATACTACTGTAAATACTACCGTAAACACTACTACAAACATGGTGGAGCTACTGGTTCTTTTACTACTACTACTACAAATACTACTGTAAATACTACTGTAAATACTACTACAAACATGGTGGAGCTACTGGTACTTTTACTACTACTACTACAAATACTACTGTAAATACTACTGTAAACACTACTATAAACATGGTGGAGCCACTGGTACTTTTACTACTACTACTACAAATACTACTGTAAATACTACTGTAAACACTACTACAAACATGGTGGAGCTACTGGTACTTTTACTACTACTACTACAAATACTACTGTAAATGCTACTGTAAACACTAATACAAACATGGTGGAGCTACTGGTACTTTTACTACTACTACTACAAATACTACTGTAAATACTACTGTAAACACTAATACAAACATGGTGGAGCTACTGGTACTTTTACTACTACTACTACAAATACTACTGTAAACACTACTACAAACATGGTGGAGCTACTGGTACTTTTACTACTACTACTACAAATACTACTGTAAATACTACTGTAAGCACTACTACAAACATGGTGGAGCTACTGGTACTTTTACTACTACCACTACTAATACTGCTGTAAATACTACTGTAAACACTACTACAAACATGGTGGAGCTACAGGTACTTTTACTACTACTACTACTACTACAAATACTACTGTAAATACTACTGTAAACACTACTAAAAAACATGGTAGAGCTACTGGTACTTTTACTACTACTACTACAAATACTACTACAAATACTACTGTAAATACTACTGTAAATACTATTGTAAACACTACTACAAACATGGTGGAGCTACTGGTACTTTTACTACTACTACTACAAATACTACTACAAATACTACTGTAAATACTACTGTAAATACTATTGTAAACACTACTACAAACATGGTGGAGCTACTGGTACTTTTACTACTACTACTACTACAAATACTACTGTAAATACTACTGTAAACACTACTACAAACGTGGTGGAGCTACTGGTACTTTTACTACTACTATTACAAATACTACTGTAAATACTACTGTAAATACTACTGTAAATACTTCTACAAACATGGTAGAGCTACTGGTACTTTTACTATTATTACTACAAATACTACTGTAAATACTACTGTAAACACTACTACAAACATGATGGAGCTACTGGTACTTTTACTACTACTACCACAAATACTACTGTAAATACTACTGTAAACACTACTACAAACATGGTGGAGCTACTGGTTCTTTTACTACTACTACTACAAATACTACTGTAAATACTACTGTAAACACTACTAGAAACATGGTGGAGCTACTGGTACTTTTATTACTACTACTACAAATACAACTGTAAATACTACTGTAAACACTACTACAAACGTGGTGTAGCTACTGGTACTTTTACTACTACTACTACAAATACTACTACAAATACTACTGTAAATGCTACTGTAAACACTACTACAAACATGGTGGAGCTACTGGTACTTTTACTACTACTACTACAAATACTACTGTAAATACTACTGTAATCACTACTACAAACATGGTGGAGCTACTGGTACTTTTACTACTACTACTACTAATACTGCTGTAATACTACTGTAAACACTACTACAAACATGGTGGAGCTACAGGTACTTTTACTACTGCTACTACAAATACTACTGTAAATACTACTGTAAACACTACTAAAAAACATGGTAGAGCTACTGGTACTTTTACTACTACTACTACAAATACTGCTGTAAATACTACTGTAAATACTATTGTAAATACTACTACAAACATGGTGGAGCTACTGGTACTTTTACTGCTACTACTACAAATACTACTGTAAATACTACTGTAAACACTACTACAAACATGTTGGAGCTACTGGTACTTTTACTGCTACTACTACAAATACTACTGTAAATACTACTGTAAACACTACTGTAAACACTACTACAAACATGGTGGAGCTACTGGTACTTTTACTACTACTACTACTACAAATACTACTGTAAATACTACTGTAAACACTACTACAAACATGGTGGAGCTACTGGTACTTTTACTACTACTACTACAAATACTACTACAAATACTACTGTAAATGCTACTGTAAACACTACTACAAACATGGTGGAGCTACTGGTACTTTTACTACTACTACTACAAATACTACTGTAAATACTACTGTAAACACTTCTACAAACATGGTGGAGCTACTGGTACTTATACTACTACTACTACAAATACTACTGTAAATACTACTGTAAACACTACTACAAACATGGTGGAGCTACTGGTACTTTTACTACTACTACTACAAATACTACTACAAATACTACTGTAAATGCTACTGTAAACACTAGTACAAACATGGTGGAGCTACTGGTACTTTTACTACTACTACTACAAATACTACTGTAAATACTACCGTAAACACTACTACAAACATGGTGGAGCTACTGGTACTTTTACTACTACTACTACAAATACTACTGTAAATACTACCGTAAACACTACTACAAACATGGTGGAGCTACTGGTACTTTTACTACTACTACTACAAATACTACTACAAATACTACAGTAAATACTACTACAAACGTGGTGGAGCTACTGGTACTTTTACTACTACTACTACAAATACTACTACAAATACTACTGTAAATACTACTGTAAACACTACAAACATGGTGGAGCTACTGGTACTTTTACTACTACTACTACTACAAATACTACTGTAAATACTACTGTAAACACTACTACAAACATGGTGGAGCTAATGATACTTTTACTACTACTACTACAAATACTACTGTAAATACTACTGTAAACACTACTACAAACATGGTGGAGCTACTGGTACTTTTACTACTACTACTACAAATACTACTGTAAATACAACTGTAAACACTACTACAAACATGGTGGAGCTACTGGTACTTTTACTACTACTACTACAAATACTACTGTAAATACTACTGTAAACACTACTACAAACATGGTGGAGCCACTGGTACTTTTACTACTACTACTACAAATACTACTGTAAATACAACTGTAAACACTACTACAAAAATGGTGGAGCTACTGGTACTTTTACTACTACTACTACAAATACTACTACAAATACTACTGTAAATGCTACTGTAAACACTACTACAAACATGGTGGAGCTACTGGTACTTTTACTACTACTACTACAAATACTACTGTAAATACTACTGTAAACACTAATACAAACATGGTGGAGCTACTGGTACTTTTACTACTACTACTACAAATACTACTGTAAACACTACTACAAACATGGTGGAGCTACTGGTACTTTTACTACTACTACTACAAATACTTTTGTAAATACTTCTGTAAACACTACTACAAACATGGTGGAGCTACTGGTACTTTTACTACTACTACTACAAATACTACTGTAAAAAATACTGTAAACACTACTACAAACATGGTGGAGCTACTGGTACTTTTACTACTACTACTACAAATACTACTGTAAATGCTACTGTAAACACTACTACAAACATGGTGGAGCTACTGGTACTTTTACTACTACTACTACAAATACTACTGTAAATACTACTGTAAACACTTCTACAAACATGGTGGAGCTACTGGTACTTTTACTACTACTACTACAAATACTACTGTAAATACTACCGTAAACACTACTACAAACATGGTGGAGCTACTGGTTCTTTTACTACTACTACTACAAATACTACTGTAAATACTACTGTAAATACTACTACAAACATGGTGGAGCTACTGGTACTTTTACTACTACTACTACAAATACTACTGTAAATACTACTGTAAACACTACTATAAACATGGTGGAGCCACTGGTACTTTTACTACTACTACTACAAATACTACTGTAAATACTACTGTAAACACTACTACAAACATGGTGGAGCTACTGGTACTTTTACTACTACTACTACAAATACTACTGTAAATGCTACTGTAAACACTAATACAAACATGGTGGAGCTACTGGTACTTTTACTACTACTACTACAAATACTACTGTTTAATACTACTGTAAACACTAATACAAACATGGTGGAGCTACTGGTACTTTTACTACTACTACTACAAATACTACTGTAAACACTACTACAAACATGGTGGAGCTACTGGTACTTTTACTACTACTACTACAAATACTACTGTAAATACTACTGTAAACACTACTACAAACATGGTGGAGCTACAGGTACTTTTACTACTACTACTACTACTACAAATACTACTGTAAATACTACTGTAAACACTACTAAAAAACATGGTAGAGCTACTGGTACTTTTACTACTACTACTACAAATACTACTACAAATACTACTGTAAATACTACTGTAAATACTATTGTAAACACTACTACAAACATAGTGGAGCTACTGGTACTTTTACTACTACTACTACAAATACTACTGTAAATACTACTGTAAACACTAATACAAACATGGTGGAGCTACTGGTACTTTTACTACTACTACTACAAATACTACTGTAAATACTACTGTAAACACTAATACAAACATGGTGGAGCTACTGGTACTTTTACTACTACTACTACAAATACTACTGTAAACACTACTACAAACGTGGTGGAGCTACTGGTACTTTTACTACTACTACTACAAATACTACTGTAAATACTACTGTAAGCACTACTACAAACATGGTGGAGCTACTGGTACTTTTACTACTACCACTACTAATACTGCTGTAAATACTACTGTAAACACTACTACAAACATGGTGGAGCTACAGGTACTTTTACTACTACTACTACTACTACAAATACTACTGTAAATACTACTGTAAACACTACTAAAAAACATGGTAGAGCTACTGGTACTTTTACTACTACTACTACAAATACTACTACAAATACTACTGTAAATACTACTGTAAATACTATTGTAAACACTACTACAAACATGGTGGAGCTACTGGTACTTTTACTACTACTACTACAAATACTACTACAAATACTACTGTAAATACTACTGTAAATACTATTGTAAACACTACTACAAACATGGTGGAGCTACTGGTACTTTTACTACTACTACTACTACAAATACTACTGTAAATACTACTGTAAACACTACTACAAACGTGGTGGAGCTACTGGTACTTTTACTACTACTATTACAAATACTACTGTAAATACTACTGTAAATACTACTGTAAATACTTCTACAAACATGGTAGAGCTACTGGTACTTTTACTACTATTACTACAAATACTACTGTAAATACTACTGTAAACACTACTACAAACATGATGGAGCTACTGGTACTTTTACTACTACTACCACAAATACTACTGTAAATACTACTGTAAACACTACTACAAACATGGTGGAGCTACTGGTACTTTTACTACTACTACTACTAATACTGCTGTAAATACTACTGTAAATACTACTACAAACATGGTGGAGCTACTGGTACTTTTACTGCTACTACTACAAATACTACTGTAAATACTACTGTAAACACTACTACAAACATGGTGGAGCTACTGGTTCTTTTACTACTACTACCACAAATACTACTGTAAATACTACTGTAAACACTGCTACAAACATGGTGGAGCTACTGGTACTTTTACTACTACTTCTACAAATACTACTGTAAATACTACTGTAAACACTACTACAAACATGGTGGAGCTACTGGTACTTTTACTACTACTACTACAAATACTACTGTAAATACTACCGTAAACACTACTACAAACATGGTGGAGCTACTGGTTCTTTTACTACTACTACTACAAATACTACTGTAAATACTACTGTAAATACTACTACAAACATGGTGGAGCTACTGGTACTTTTACTACTACTACTACAAATACTACTGTAAATACTACTGTAAACACTACTATAAACATGGTGGAGCCACTGGTACTTTTACTACTACTACTACAAATACTACTGTAAATACTACTGTAAACACTACTACAAACATGGTGGAGCTACTGGTACTTTTACTACTACTACTACAAATACTACTGTAAATGCTACTGTAAACACTAATACAAACATGGTGGAGCTACTGGTACTTTTACTACTACTACTACAAATACTACTGTTTAATACTACTGTAAACACTAATACAAACATGGTGGAGCTACTGGTACTTTTACTACTACTACTACAAATACTACTGTAAACACTACTACAAACATGGTGGAGCTACTGGTACTTTTACTACTACTACTACAAATACTACTGTAAATACTACTGTAAACACTACTACAAACATGGTGGAGCTACAGGTACTTTTACTACTACTACTACTACTACAAATACTACTGTAAATACTACTGTAAACACTACTAAAAAACATGGTAGAGCTACTGGTACTTTTACTACTACTACTACAAATACTACTACAAATACTACTGTAAATACTACTGTAAATACTATTGTAAACACTACTACAAACATAGTGGAGCTACTGGTACTTTTACTACTACTACTACAAATACTACTGTAAATACTACTGTAAACACTAATACAAACATGGTGGAGCTACTGGTACTTTTACTACTACTACTACAAATACTACTGTAAATACTACTGTAAACACTAATACAAACATGGTGGAGCTACTGGTACTTTTACTACTACTACTACAAATACTACTGTAAACACTACTACAAACATGGTGGAGCTACTGGTACTTTTACTACTACTACTACAAATACTACTGTAAATACTACTGTAAGCACTACTACAAACATGGTGGAGCTACTGGTACTTTTACTACTACCACTACTAATACTGCTGTAAATACTACTGTAAACACTACTACAAACATGGTGGAGCTACAGGTACTTTTACTACTACTACTACTACTACTACAAATACTACTGTAAATACTACTGTAAACACTACTAAAAAACATGGTAGAGCTACTGGTACTTTTACTACTACTACTACAAATACTACTACAAATACTACTGTAAATACTACTGTAAATACTATTGTAAACACTACTACAAACATGGTGGAGCTACTGGTACTTTTACTACTACTACTACAAATACTACTACAAATACTACTGTAAATACTACTGTAAATACTATTGTAAACACTACTACAAACATGGTGGAGCTACTGGTACTTTTACTACTACTACTACTACAAATACTACTGTAAATACTACTGTAAACACTACTACAAACGTGGTGGAGCTACTGGTACTTTTACTACTACTATTACAAATACTACTGTAAATACTACTGTAAATACTACTGTAAATACTTCTACAAACATGGTAGAGCTACTGGTACTTTTACTACTATTACTACAAATACTACTGTAAATACTACTGTAAACACTACTACAAACATGATGGAGCTACTGGTACTTTTACTACTACTACCACAAATACTACTGTAAATACTACTGTAAACACTACTACAAACATGGTGGAGCTACTGGTACTTTTACTACTACTACTACTAATACTGCTGTAAATACTACTGTAAATACTACTACAAACATGGTGGAGCTACTGGTACTTTTACTGCTACTACTACAAATACTACTGTAAATACTACTGTAAACACTACTACAAACATGGTGGAGCTACTGGTTCTTTTACTACTACTACCACAAATACTACTGTAAATACTACTGTAAACACTGCTACAAACATGGTGGAGCTACTGGTACTTTTACTACTACTTCTACAAATACTACTGTAAATACTACTGTAAACACTACTACAAACATGGTGGAGCTACTGGTACTTTTACTACTACTACTACAAATACTACTGTAAATACTACTGTAAACACTACTACAAACATGGTGGAGCTACTGGTACTTTTACTACTACTACTACTACAAATACTACTGTAAATACTACTGTAAACACTACTACAAACATGGTGGAGCTACTGGTACTTTTACTACTACTACTACAAATACTATTGTAAATACTACTGTAAACACTACTACAAACATGGTGGAGCTAATGATACTTTTACTACTACTACTACAAATACTACTGTAAATACTACTGTAAACACTACTACAAACATGGTGGAGCTACTGGTACTTTTACTACTACTACTACAAATACTACTGTAAATACAACTGTAAACACTACTACAAACATGGTGGAGCCACTGGTACTTTTACTACTACTACTACAAATACTACTGTAAATACAACTGTAAACACTACTACAAAAATGGTGGAGCTACTGGTACTTTTACTACTACTACTACAAATACTACTACAAATACTACTGTAAATGCTACTGTAAACACTACTACAAACATGGTGGAGCTACTGGTACTTATACTACTACTACTACAAATACTACTACAAATACTACTGTAAATACTACTGTAAACACTACTGTAAACACTACTACAAACATGGTAGAGCTACTGGTACTTTTACTACTACTACTACAAATACTACTACAAATACTACTGTAAATACTACTGTAAATACTATTGTAAACACTACTACAAACATGGTGGAGCTACTGGTACTTTTACTACTACTACTACAAATACTACTACAAATACTACTGTAAATACTACTGTAAATACTATTGTAAACACTACTACAAACATGGTGGAGCTACTGGTACTTTTACTACTACTACTACAAATACTACTGTAAATACTACTGTAAACACTACTACAAACATGGTGGAGCCACTGGTACTTTTACTACTACTACTACAAATACTACTGTAAATACAACTGTAAACACTACTACAAAAATGGTGGAGCTACTGGTACTTTTACTACTACTACTACAAATACTACTACAAATACTACTGTAAATGCTACTGTAAACACTACTACAAACATGGTGGAGCTACTGGTACTTTTACTACTACTACTACAAATACTACTGTAAATACTACTGTAAACACTAATACAAACATGGTGGAGCTACTGGTACTTTTACTACTACTACTACAAATACTACTGTAAACACTACTACAAACATGGTGGAGCTACTGGTACTTTTACTACTACTACTACAAATACTTTTGTAAATACTTCTGTAAACACTACTACAAACATGGTGGAGCTACTGGTACTTTTACTACTACTACTACAAATACTACTGTAAAAAATACTGTAAACACTACTACAAACATGGTGGAGCTACTGGTACTTTTACTACTACTACTACAAATACTACTGTAAATGCTACTGTAAACACTACTACAAACATGGTGGAGCTACTGGTACTTTTACTACTACTACTACAAATACTACTGTAAATACTACTGTAAACACTTCTACAAACATGGTGGAGCTACTGGTACTTTTACTACTACTACTACAAATACTACTGTAAATACTACCGTAAACACTACTACAAACATGGTGGAGCTACTGGTTCTTTTACTACTACTACTACAAATACTACTGTAAATACTACTGTAAATACTACTACAAACATGGTGGAGCTACTGGTACTTTTACTACTACTACTACAAATACTACTGTAAATACTACTGTAAACACTACTATAAACATGGTGGAGCCACTGGTACTTTTACTACTACTACTACAAATACTACTGTAAATACTACTGTAAACACTACTACAAACATGGTGGAGCTACTGGTACTTTTACTACTACTACTACAAATACTACTGTAAATGCTACTGTAAACACTAATACAAACATGGTGGAGCTACTGGTACTTTTACTACTACTACTACAAATACTACTGTTTAATACTACTGTAAACACTAATACAAACATGGTGGAGCTACTGGTACTTTTACTACTACTACTACAAATACTACTGTAAACACTACTACAAAAATGGTGGAGCTACTGGTACTTTTACTACTACTACTACAAATACTACTACAAATACTACTGTAAATGCTACTGTAAACACTACTACAAACATGGTGGAGCTACTGGTACTTTTACTACTACTACTACAAATACTACTGTAAATACTACTGTAAACACTAATACAAACATGGTGGAGCTACTGGTACTTTTACTACTACTACTACAAATACTACTGTAAACACTACTACAAACATGGTGGAGCTACTGGTACTTTTACTACTACTACTACAAATACTACTGTAAATACTACTGTAAGCACTACTACAAACATGGTGGAGCTACTGGTACTTTTACTACTACCACTACTAATACTGCTGTAAATACTACTGTAAATACTACTGTAAATACTATTGTAAACACTACTACAAACATGGTGGAGCTACAGGTACTTTTACTACTACTACTACTACTACAAATACTACTGTAAATACTACTGTAAACACTACTAAAAAACATGGTAGAGCTACTGGTACTTTTACTACTACTACTACAAATACTACTACAAATACTACTGTAAATACTACTGTAAATACTATTGTAAACACTACTACAAACATGGTGGAGCTACTGGTACTTTTACTACTACTACTACAAATACTACTACAAATACTACTGTAAATACTACTGTAAATACTATTGTAAACACTACTACAAACATGGTGGAGCTACTGGTACTTTTACTACTACTACTACTACAAATACTACTGTAAATACTACTGTAAACACTACTACAAACGTGGTGGAGCTACTGGTACTTTTACTACTACTATTACAAATACTACTGTAAATACTACTGTAAATACTACTGTAAATACTTCTACAAACATGGTAGAGCTACTGGTACTTTTACTACTATTACTACAAATACTACTGTAAATACTACTGTAAACACTACTACAAACATGATGGAGCTACTGGTACTTTTACTACTACTACCACAAATACTACTGTAAATACTACTGTAAACACTACTACAAACATGGTGGAGCTACTGGTACTTTTACTACTACTACTACTAATACTGCTGTAAATACTACTGTAAATACTACTACAAACATGGTGGAGCTACTGGTACTTTTACTGCTACTACTACAAATACTACTGTAAATACTACTGTAAACACTACTACAAACATGGTGGAGCTACTGGTTCTTTTACTACTACTACCACAAATACTACTGTAAATACTACTGTAAACACTGCTACAAACATGGTGGAGCTACTGGTACTTTTACTACTACTTCTACAAATACTACTGTAAATACTACTGTAAACACTACTACAAACATGGTGGAGCTACTGGTACTTTTACTACTACTACTACAAATACTACTGTAAATGCTACTGTAAACACTAATACAAACATGGTGGAGCTACTGGTACTTTTACTACTACTACTACAAATACTACTGTTTAATACTACTGTAAACACTAATACAAACATGGTGGAGCTACTGGTACTTTTACTACTACTACTACAAATACTACTGTAAACACTACTACAAACATGGTGGAGCTACTGGTACTTTTACTACTACTACTACAAATACTACTGTAAATACTACTGTAAACACTACTACAAACATGGTGGAGCTACAGGTACTTTTACTACTACTACTACTACTACAAATACTACTGTAAATACTACTGTAAACACTACTAAAAAACATGGTAGAGCTACTGGTACTTTTACTACTACTACTACAAATACTACTACAAATACTACTGTAAATACTACTGTAAATACTATTGTAAACACTACTACAAACATAGTGGAGCTACTGGTACTTTTACTACTACTACTACAAATACTACTGTAAATACTACTGTAAACACTAATACAAACATGGTGGAGCTACTGGTACTTTTACTACTACTACTACAAATACTACTGTAAATACTACTGTAAACACTAATACAAACATGGTGGAGCTACTGGTACTTTTACTACTACTACTACAAATACTACTGTAAACACTACTACAAACATGGTGGAGCTACTGGTACTTTTACTACTACTACTACAAATACTACTGTAAATACTACTGTAAGCACTACTACAAACATGGTGGAGCTACTAGTACTTTTACTACTACCACTACTAATACTGCTGTAAATACTACTGTAAACACTACTAAAAAACATGGTAGAGCTACTGGTACTTTTACTACTACTACTACAAATACTACTACAAATACTACTGTAAATACTACTGTAAATACTATTGTAAACACTACTACAAACATGGTGGAGCTACTGGTACTTTTACTACTACTACTACAAATACTACTACAAATACTACTGTAAATACTACTGTAAATACTATTGTAAACACTACTACAAACATGGTGGAGCTACTGGTACTTTTACTACTACTACTACTACAAATACTACTGTAAATACTACTGTAAACACTACTACAAACGTGGTGGAGCTACTGGTACTTTTACTACTACTATTACAAATACTACTGTAAATACTACTGTAAATACTACTGTAAATACTACTGTAAACACTTCTACAAACATGGTGGAGCTACTGGTACTTTTACTACTACTACTACAAATACTACTGTAAATACTACCGTAAACACTACTACAAACATGGTGGAGCTACTGGTTCTTTTACTACTACTACTACAAATACTACTGTAAATACTACTGTAAATACTACTACAAACATGGTGGAGCTACTGGTACTTTTACTACTACTACTACAAATACTACTGTAAATACTACTGTAAACACTACTATAAACATGGTGGAGCCACTGGTACTTTTACTACTACTACTACAAATACTACTGTAAATACTACTGTAAACACTACTACAAACATGGTGGAGCTACTGGTACTTTTACTACTACTACTACAAATACTACTGTAAATGCTACTGTAAACACTAATACAAACATGGTGGAGCTACTGGTACTTTTACTACTACTACTACAAATACTACTGTTTAATACTACTGTAAACACTAATACAAACATGGTGGAGCTACTGGTACTTTTACTACTACTACTACAAATACTACTGTAAACACTACTACAAAAATGGTGGAGCTACTGGTACTTTTACTACTACTACTACAAATACTACTACAAATACTACTGTAAATGCTACTGTAAACACTACTACAAACATGGTGGAGCTACTGGTACTTTTACTACTACTACTACAAATACTACTGTAAATACTACTGTAAACACTAATACAAACATGGTGGAGCTACTGGTACTTTTACTACTACTACTACAAATACTACTGTAAACACTACTACAAACATGGTGGAGCTACTGGTACTTTTACTACTACTACTACAAATACTACTGTAAATACTACTGTAAGCACTACTACAAACATGGTGGAGCTACTGGTACTTTTACTACTACCACTACTAATACTGCTGTAAATACTACTGTAAACACTACTACAAACATGGTGGAGCTACAGGTACTTTTACTACTACTACTACTACTACAAATACTACTGTAAATACTACTGTAAACACTACTAAAAAACATGGTAGAGCTACTGGTACTTTTACTACTACTACTACAAATACTACTACAAATACTACTGTAAATACTACTGTAAATACTATTGTAAACACTACTACAAACATGGTGGAGCTACTGGTACTTTTACTACTACTACTACAAATACTACTACAAATACTACTGTAAATACTACTGTAAATACTATTGTAAACACTACTACAAACATGGTGGAGCTACTGGTACTTTTACTACTACTACTACTACAAATACTACTGTAAATACTACTGTAAACACTACTACAAACGTGGTGGAGCTACTGGTACTTTTACTACTACTATTACAAATACTACTGTAAATACTACTGTAAATACTACTGTAAATACTTCTACAAACATGGTAGAGCTACTGGTACTTTTACTACTATTACTACAAATACTACTGTAAATACTACTGTAAACACTACTACAAACATGGTGGAGCTACTGGTACTTTTACTACTACTTCTACAAATACTACTGTAAATACTACTGTAAACACTACTACAAACATGGTGGAGCTACTGGTACTTTTACTACTACTACTACAAATACTACTGTAAATACTACCGTAAACACTACTACAAACATGGTGGAGCTACTGGTTCTTTTACTACTACTACTACAAATACTACTGTAAATACTACTGTAAATACTACTACAAACATGGTGGAGCTACTGGTACTTTTACTACTACTACTACAAATACTACTGTAAATACTACTGTAAACACTACTATAAACATGGTGGAGCCACTGGTACTTTTACTACTACTACTACAAATACTACTGTAAATACTACTGTAAACACTACTACAAACATGGTGGAGCTACTGGTACTTTTACTACTACTACTACAAATACTACTGTAAATGCTACTGTAAACACTAATACAAACATGGTGGAGCTACTGGTACTTTTACTACTACTACTACAAATACTACTGTTTAATACTACTGTAAACACTAATACAAACATGGTGGAGCTACTGGTACTTTTACTACTACTACTACAAATACTACTGTAAACACTACTACAAACATGGTGGAGCTACTGGTACTTTTACTACTACTACTACAAATACTACTGTAAATACTACTGTAAACACTACTACAAACATGGTGGAGCTACAGGTACTTTTACTACTACTACTACTACTACAAATACTACTGTAAATACTACTGTAAACACTACTAAAAAACATGGTAGAGCTACTGGTACTTTTACTACTACTACTACAAATACTACTACAAATACTACTGTAAATACTACTGTAAATACTATTGTAAACACTACTACAAACATAGTGGAGCTACTGGTACTTTTACTACTACTACTACAAATACTACTGTAAATACTACTGTAAACACTAATACAAACATGGTGGAGCTACTGGTACTTTTACTACTACTACTACAAATACTACTGTAAATACTACTGTAAACACTAATACAAACATGGTGGAGCTACTGGTACTTTTACTACTACTACTACAAATACTACTGTAAACACTACTACAAACATGGTGGAGCTACTGGTACTTTTACTACTACTACTACAAATACTACTGTAAATACTACTGTAAGCACTACTACAAACATGGTGGAGCTACTGGTACTTTTACTACTACCACTACTAATACTGCTGTAAATACTACTGTAAACACTACTAAAAAACATGGTAGAGCTACTGGTACTTTTACTACTACTACTACAAATACTACTACAAATACTACTGTAAATACTACTGTAAATACTATTGTAAACACTACTACAAACATGGTGGAGCTACTGGTACTTTTACTACTACTACTACAAATACTACTACAAATACTACTGTAAATACTACTGTAAATACTATTGTAAACACTACTACAAACATGGTGGAGCTACTGGTACTTTTACTACTACTACTACTACAAATACTACTGTAAATACTACTGTAAACACTACTACAAACGTGGTGGAGCTACTGGTACTTTTACTACTACTATTACAAATACTACTGTAAATACTACTGTAAATACTACTGTAAATACTTCTACAAACATGGTAGAGCTACTGGTACTTTTACTACTATTACTACAAATACTACTGTAAATACTACTGTAAACACTACTACAAACATGATGGAGCTACTGGTACTTTTACTACTACTACCACAAATACTACTGTAAATACTACTGTAAACACTACTACAAACATGGTGGAGCTACTGGTACTTTTACTACTACTACTACTAATACTGCTGTAAATACTACTGTAAATACTACTACAAACATGGTGGAGCTACTGGTACTTTTACTGCTACTACTACAAATACTACTGTAAATACTACTGTAAACACTACTACAAACATGGTGGAGCTACTGGTTCTTTTACTACTACTACCACAAATACTACTGTAAATACTACTGTAAACACTGCTACAAACATGGTGGAGCTACTGGTACTTTTACTACTACTTCTACAAATACTACTGTAAATACTACTGTAAACACTACTACAAACATGGTGGAGCTACTGGTACTTTTACTACTACTACTACAAATACTACTGTAAATACTACTGTAAACACTACTACAAACATGGTGGAGCTACTGGTACTTTTACTACTACTACTACTACAAATACTACTGTAAATACTACTGTAAACACTACTACAAACATGGTGGAGCTACTGGTACTTTTACTACTACTGCTACAAATACTATTGTAAATACTACTGTAAACACTACTACAAACATGGTGGAGCTAATGATACTTTTACTACTACTACTACAAATACTACTGTAAATACTACTGTAAACACTACTACAAACATGGTGGAGCTACTGGTACTTTTACTACTACTACTACAAATACTACTGTAAATACAACTGTAAACACTACTACAAACATGGTGGAGCCACTGGTACTTTTACTACTACTACTACAAATACTACTGTAAATACAACTGTAAACACTACTACAAAAATGGTGGAGCTACTGGTACTTTTACTACTACTACTACAAATACTACTACAAATACTACTGTAAATGCTACTGTAAACACTACTACAAACATGGTGGAGCTACTGGTACTTATACTACTACTACTACAAATACTACTACAAATACTACTGTAAATGCTACTGTAAACACTACTACAAACATGGTGGAGCTACTGGTACTTATACTACTACTACTACAAATACTACTACAAATACTACTGTAAATACTACTGTAAACACTACTGTAAACACTACTACAAACATGGTAGAGCTACTGGTACTTTTACTACTACTACTACAAATACTACTACAAATACTACTGTAAATACTACTGTAAATACTATTGTAAACACTACTACAAACATGGTGGAGCTACTGGTACTTTTACTACTACTACTACAAATACTACTACAAATACTACTGTAAATACTACTGTAAATACTATTGTAAACACTACTACAAACATGGTGGAGCTACTGGTACTTTTACTACTACTACTACAAATACTACTGTAAATACTACTGTAAACACTACTACAAACATGGTGGAGCCACTGGTACTTTTACTACTACTACTACAAATACTACTGTAAATACAACTGTAAACACTACTACAAAAATGGTGGAGCTACTGGTACTTTTACTACTACTACTACAAATACTACTACAAATACTACTGTAAATGCTACTGTAAACACTACTACAAACATGGTGGAGCTACTGGTACTTTTACTACTACTACTACAAATACTACTGTAAATACTACTTTAAACACTAATACAAACATGGTGGAGCTACTGGTACTTTTACTACTACTACTACAAATACTACTGTAAACACTACTACAAACATGGTGGAGCTACTGGTACTTTTACTACTACTACTACAAATACTTTTGTAAATACTTCTGTAAACACTACTACAAACATGGTGGAGCTACTGGTACTTTTACTACTACTACTACAAATACTACTGTAAAAAATACTGTAAACACTACTACAAACATGGTGGAGCTACTGGTACTTTTACTACTACTACTACAAATACTACTGTAAATGCTACTGTAAACACTACTACAAACACAGTGGAGCTACTGGTACTTTTACTACTACTACTACAAATACTACTGTAAATACTACTGTAAACACTTCTACAAACATGGTGGAGCTACTGGTACTTTTACTACTACTACTACAAATACTACTGTAAATACTACCGTAAACACTACTACAAACATGGTGGAGCTACTGGTTCTTTTACTACTACTACTACAAATACTACTGTAAATACTACTGTAAATACTACTACAAACATGGTGGAGCTACTGGTACTTTTACTACTACTACTACAAATACTACTGTAAATACTACTGTAAACACTACTATAAACATGGTGGAGCCACTGGTACTTTTACTACTACTACTACAAATACTACTGTAAATACTACTGTAAACACTACTACAAACATGGTGGAGCTACTGGTACTTTTACTACTACTACTACAAATACTACTGTAAATGCTACTGTAAACACTAATACAAACATGGTGGAGCTACTGGTACTTTTACTACTACTACTACAAATACTACTGTTTAATACTACTGTAAACACTAATACAAACATGGTGGAGCTACTGGTACTTTTACTACTACTACTACAAATACTACTGTAAACACTACTACAAAAATGGTGGAGCTACTGGTACTTTTACTACTACTACTACAAATACTACTACAAATACTACTGTAAATGCTACTGTAAACACTACTACAAACATGGTGGAGCTACTGGTACTTTTACTACTACTACTACAAATACTACTGTAAATACTACTGTAAACACTAATACAAACATGGTGGAGCTACTGGTACTTTTACTACTACTACTACAAATACTACTGTAAACACTACTACAAGATGGTGGAGCTACTGGTACTTTTACTACTACTACTACAAATACTTTTGTAAATACTTCTGTAAACACTACTACAAACATGGTGGAGCTACTGGTACTTTTACTACTACTACTACAAATACTACTGTAAAAAATACTGTAAACACTACTACAAACATGGTGGAGCTACTGGTACTTTTACTACTACTACTACAAATACTACTGTAAATGCTACTGTAAACACTACTACAAACATGGTGGAGCTACTGGTACTTTTACTACTACTACTACAAATACTACTGTAAATACTACTGTAAACACTTCTACAAACATGGTGGAGCTACTGGTACTTATACTACTACTACTACAAATACTACTGTAAATACTACCGTAAACACTATTACAAACATGGTGGAGCTACTGGTACTTTTACTACTACTACTACAAATACTACTACAAATACTACTGTAAATACTACTGTAAATACTATTGTAAACACTACTACAAACATGGTGGAGCTACTGGTACTTTTACTACTACTACTACAAATACTACTACAAATACTACTGTAAATGCTACTGTAAACACTAGTACAAACATGGTGGAGCTACTGGTACTTTACTACTACTACTACAAATACTACTGTAAATACTACCGTAAACACTATTACAAACATGGTGGAGCTACTGGTACTTTTACTACTACTACTACAAATACTACTGTAAATACTACCGTAAACACTACTACAAACATGGTGGAGCTACTGGTACTTTTACTACTACTACTACAAATCCTACTGTAAATACTACTGTAAACACTACTACAAACATGGTGGAGCTACTGATACTTTTACTACTACTTCTACAAATACTAATGTAAATACTACTGTAAACACTACTAAAAACATGGTGGAGCTACTGGTACTTTTACTACTACTACTACTACAAATACTACTGTAAATACTACTGTAAAAACTACTACAAACATGGTGGAGCTACTGGTACTTTTACTACTACTACTACAAATACTACTGTAAATACTACCGTAAACACTACTACAAACATGGTGGAGCCACTGGTACTTTTACTACTACTACTACAAATACTACTGTAAATACTACTGTAAACACTACTACAAACATGGTGGAGCTACTGGTACTTTTACTACTACTACTACAAATACTACTGTAAATGCTACTGTAAACACTAATACAAACATGGTGGAGCTACTGGTACTTTTACTACTACTACTACAAATACTACTGTAAATACTACTGTAAACACTAATACAAACATGGTGGAGCTACTGGTACTTTTACTACTACTACTACAAATACTACTACAAATACTACTGTAAATACTACTGTAAATACTATTGTAAACACTACTACAAACATGGTGGAGCTACTGGTACTTTTACTACTACTACTACAAATACTACTGTAAATACTACTGTAAACACTACTACAAACATGGTGGAGCCACTGGTACTTTTACTACTACTACTACAAATACTACTGTAAATACAACTGTAAACACTACTACAAAAATGGTGGAGCTACTGGTACTTTTACTACTACTACTACAAATACTACTACAAATACTACTGTAAATGCTACTGTAAACACTACTACAAACATGGTGGAGCTACTGGTACTTTTACTACTACTACTACAAATACTACTGTAAATACTACTGTAAACACTAATACAAACATGGTGGAGCTACTGGTACTTTTACTACTACTACTACAAATACTACTGTAAACACTACTACAAACATGGTGGAGCTACTGGTACTTTTACTACTACTACTACAAATACTTTTGTAAATACTTCTGTAAACACTACTACAAACATGGTGGAGCTACTGGTACTTTTACTACTACTACTACAAATACTACTGTAAAAAATACTGTAAACACTACTACAAACATGGTGGAGCTACTGGTACTTTTACTACTACTACTACAAATACTACTGTAAATGCTACTGTAAGCACTACTACAAACATGGTGGAGCTACTGGTACTTTTACTACTACCACTACTAATACTGCTGTAAATACTACTGTAAACACTACTACAAACATGGTGGAGCTACAGGTACTTTTACTACTACTACTACTACTACAAATACTACTGTAAATACTACTGTAAACACTACTAAAAAACATGGTAGAGCTACTGGTACTTTTACTACTACTACTACAAATACTACTGTAAATACTACTGTAAATACTATTGTAAACACTACTACAAACATGGTGGAGCTACTGGTACTTTTACTACTACTACTACAAATACTACTACAAATACTACTGTAAATACTACTGTAAATACTATTGTAAACACTACTACAAACATGGTGGAGCTACTGGTACTTTTACTACTACTATTACAAATACTACTGTAAATACTACTGTAAATACTACTGTAAATACTTCTACAAACATGGTAGAGCTACTGGTACTTTTACTATTATTACTACAAATACTACTGTAAATACTACTGTAAACACTACTACAAACATGATGGAGCTACTGGTACTTTTACTACTACTACCACAAATACTACTGTAAATACTACTGTAAACACTACTACAAACATGGTGGAGCTACTGGTACTTTTACTACTACTACTACAAATACTACTGTAAATACTATTGTAAACACTACTACAAACATGGTGGAGCTACTGGTACTTTTACTACTACTACTACTACAAATACTACTGTAAATACTACTGTAAACACTACTACAAACGTGGTGGAGCTACTGGTACTTTTACTACTACTATTACAAATACTACTGTAAATACTACTGTAAATACTACTGTAAATACTTCTACAAACATGGTAGAGCTACTGGTACTTTTACTACTATTACTACAAATACTGCTGTAAATACTACTGTAAACACTAATACAAACATGGTGGAGCTACTGGTACTTTTACTACTACTACTACAAATACTACTGTAAACACTACTACAAGATGGTGGAGCTACTGGTACTTTTACTACTACTACTACAAATACTTTTGTAAATACTTCTGTAAACACTACTACAAACATGGTGGAGCTACTGGTACTTTTACTACTACTACTACAAATACTACTGTAAATACTACCGTAAACACTACTACAAACATGGTGGAGCTACTGGTTCTTTTACTACTACTACTACAAATACTACTGTAAATACTACTGTAAATACTACTACAAACATGGTGGAGCTACTGGTACTTTTACTACTACTACTACAAATACTACTGTAAATACTACTGTAAACACTACTATAAACATGGTGGAGCCACTGGTACTTTTACTACTACTACTACAAATACTACTGTAAATACTACTGTAAACACTACTACAAACATGGTGGAGCTACTGGTACTTTTACTACTACTACTACAAATACTACTGTAAATGCTACTGTAAACACTAATACAAACATGGTGGAGCTACTGGTACTTTTACTACTACTACTACAAATACTACTGTTTAATACTACTGTAAACACTAATACAAACATGGTGGAGCTACTGGTACTTTTACTACTACTACTACAAATACTACTGTAAACACTACTACAAACATGGTGGAGCTACTGGTACTTTTACTACTACTACTACAAATACTACTGTAAATACTACTGTAAGCACTACTACAAACATGGTGGAGCTACTGGTACTTTTACTACTACCACTACTAATACTGCTGTAAATACTACTCTAAACACTACTACAAACATGGTGGAGCTACAGGTACTTTTACTACTACTACTACTACTACAAATACTACTGTAAATACTACTGTAAACACTACTAAAAAACATGGTAGAGCTACTGGTACTTTTACTACTACTACTACAAATACTACTACAAATACTACTGTAAATACTACTGTAAATACTATTGTAAACACTACTACAAACATGGTGGAGCTACTGGTACTTTTACTACTACTACTACAAATACTACTACAAATACTACTGTAAATACTACTGTAAATACTATTGTAAACACTACTACAAACATGGTGGAGCTACTGGTACTTTTACTACTACTACTACAAATACTACTGTAAATACTACTGTAAACACTACTACAAACATGGTGGAGCCACTGGTACTTTTACTACTACTACTACAAATACTACTGTAAATACAACTGTAAACACTACTACAAAAATGGTGGAGCTACTGGTACTTTTACTACTACTACTACAAATACTACTACAAATACTACTGTAAATGCTACTGTAAACACTACTACAAACATGGTGGAGCTACTGGTACTTTTACTACTACTACTACAAATACTACTGTTTAATACTACTGTAAACACTAATACAAACATGGTGGAGCTACTGGTACTTTTACTACTACTACTACAAATACTACTGTAAACACTACTACAAACATGGTGGAGCTACTGGTACTTTTACTACTACTACTACAAATACTACTGTAAATACTACTGTAAGCACTACTACAAACATGGTGGAGCTACTGGTACTTTTACTACTACCACTACTAATACTGCTGTAAATACTACTCTAAACACTACTACAAACATGGTGGAGCTACAGGTACTTTTACTACTACTACTACTACTACAAATACTACTGTAAATACTACTGTAAACACTACTAAAAAACATGGTAGAGCTACTGGTACTTTTACTACTACTACTACAAATACTACTACAAATACTACTGTAAATACTACTGTAAATACTATTGTAAACACTACTACAAACATGGTGGAGCTACTGGTACTTTTACTACTACTACTACAAATACTACTACAAATACTACTGTAAATACTACTGTAAATACTATTGTAAACACTACTACAAACATGGTGGAGCTACTGGTACTTTTACTACTACTACTACAAATACTACTGTAAATACTACTGTAAACACTACTACAAACATGGTGGAGCCACTGGTACTTTTACTACTACTACTACAAATACTACTGTAAATACAACTGTAAACACTACTACAAAAATGGTGGAGCTACTGGTACTTTTACTACTACTACTACAAATACTACTACAAATACTACTGTAAATGCTACTGTAAACACTACTACAAACATGGTGGAGCTACTGGTACTTTTACTACTACTACTACAAATACTACTGTAAATACTACTGTAAACACTAATACAAACATGGTGGAGCTACTGGTACTTTTACTACTACTACTACAAATACTACTGTAAACACTACTACAAACATGGTGGAGCTACTGGTACTTTTACTACTACTACTACAAATACTTTTGTAAATACTTCTGTAAACACTACTACAAACATGGTGGAGCTACTGGTACTTTTACTACTACTACTACAAATACTACTGTAAAAAATACTGTAAACACTACTACAAACATGGTGGAGCTACTGGTACTTTTACTACTACTACTACAAATACTACTGTAAATGCTACTGTAAACACTACTACAAACATGGTGGAGCTACTGGTACTTTTACTACTACTACTACAAATACTACTGTAAATACTACTGTAAACACTTCTACAAACATGGTGGAGCTACTGGTACTTTTACTACTACTACTACAAATACTACTGTAAATACTACCGTAAACACTACTACAAACATGGTGGAGCTACTGGTTCTTTTACTACTACTACTACAAATACTACTGTAAATACTACTGTAAATACTACTACAAACATGGTGGAGCTACTGGTACTTTTACTACTACTACTACAAATACTACTGTAAATACTACTGTAAACACTACTATAAACATGGTGGAGCCACTGGTACTTTTACTACTACTACTACAAATACTACTGTAAATACTACTGTAAACACTACTACAAACATGGTGGAGCTACTGGTACTTTTACTACTACTACTACAAATACTACTGTAAATGCTACTGTAAACACTAATACAAACATGGTGGAGCTACTGGTACTTTTACTACTACTACTACAAATACTACTGTTTAATACTACTGTAAACACTAATACAAACATGGTGGAGCTACTGGTACTTTTACTACTACTACTACAAATACTACTGTAAACACTACTACAAACATGGTGGAGCTACTGGTACTTTTACTACTACTACTACAAATACTACTGTAAATACTACTGTAAACACTACTACAAACATGGTGGAGCTACAGGTACTTTTACTACTACTACTACTACTACAAATACTACTGTAAATACTACTGTAAACACTACTAAAAAACATGGTAGAGCTACTGGTACTTTTACTACTACTACTACAAATACTACTACAAATACTACTGTAAATACTACTGTAAATACTATTGTAAACACTACTACAAACATAGTGGAGCTACTGGTACTTTTACTACTACTACTACAAATACTACTACAAATACTACTGTAAATACTACTGTAAATACTATTGTAAACACTACTACAAACATGGTGGAGCTACTGGTACTTTTACTACTACTACTACAAATACTACTGTAAATACTACTGTAAACACTACTACAAACATGGTGGAGCCACTGGTACTTTTACTACTACTACTACAAATACTACTGTAAATACAACTGTAAACACTACTACAAAAATGGTGGAGCTACTGGTACTTTTACTACTACTACTACAAATACTACTACAAATACTACTGTAAATGCTACTGTAAACACTACTACAAACATGGTGGAGCTACTGGTACTTTTACTACTACTACTACAAATACTACTGTAAATACTACTGTAAACACTAATACAAACATGGTGGAGCTACTGGTACTTTTACTACTACTACTACAAATACTACTGTAAACACTACTACAAACATGGTGGAGCTACTGGTACTTTTACTACTACTACTACAAATACTTTTGTAAATACTTCTGTAAACACTACTACAAACATGGTGGAGCTACTGGTACTTTTACTACTACTACTACAAATACTACTGTAAAAAATACTGTAAACACTACTACAAACATGGTGGAGCTACTGGTACTTTTACTACTACTACTACAAATACTACTGTAAATGCTACTGTAAACACTACTACAAACATGGTGGAGCTACTGGTACTTTTACTACTACTACTACAAATACTACTGTAAATACTACTGTAAACACTTCTACAAACATGGTGGAGCTACTGGTACTTATACTACTACTACTACAAATACTACTGTAAATACTACTGTAAACACTACTACAAACATGGTGGAGCTACTGGTACTTTTACTACTACTACTACAAATACTACTACAAATACTACTGTAAATGCTACTGTAAACACTAGTACAAACATGGTGGAGCTACTGGTACTTTACTACTACTACTACAAATACTACTGTAAATACTACCGTAAACACTATTACAAACATGGTGGAGCTACTGGTACTTTTACTACTACTACTACAAATACTACTGTAAATACTACCGTAAACACTACTACAAACATGGTGGAGCTACTGGTACTTTTACTACTACTACTACAAATCCTACTGTAAATACTACTGTAAACACTACTAAAAACATGGTGGAGCTACTGGTACTTTTACTACTACTACTACTACAAATACTACTGTAAATACTACTGTAAAAACTACTACAAACATGGTGGAGCTACTGGTACTTTTACTACTACTACTACAAATACTACTGTAAATACTACCGTAAACACTACTACAAACATGGTGGAGCCACTGGTACTTTTACTACTACTACTACAAATACTACTGTAAATACTACTGTAAACACTACTACAAACATGGTGGAGCTACTGGTACTTTTACTACTACTACTACAAATACTACTGTAAATGCTACTGTAAACACTAATACAAACATGGTGGAGCTACTGGTACTTTTACTACTACTACTACAAATACTACTGTAAATACTACTGTAAACACTAATACAAACATGGTGGAGCTACTGGTACTTTTACTACTACTACTACAAATACTACTGTAAACACTACTACAAACATGGTGGAGCTACTGGTACTTTTACTACTACTACTACAAATACTACTGTAAATACTACTGTAAGCACTACTACAAACATGGTGGAGCTACTGGTACTTTTACTACTACCACTACTAATACTGCTGTAAATACTACTGTAAACACTACTACAAACATGGTGGAGCTACAGGTACTTTTACTACTACTACTACTACTACAAATACTACTGTAAATACTACTGTAAACACTACTAAAAAACATGGTAGAGCTACTGGTACTTTTACTACTACTACTACAAATACTACTACAAATACTACTGTAAATACTACTGTAAATACTATTGTAAACACTACTACAAACATGGTGGAGCTACTGGTACTTTTACTACTACTACTACAAATACTACTACAAATACTACTGTAAATACTACTGTAAATACTATTGTAAACACTACTACAAACATGGTGGAGCTACTGGTACTTTTACTACTACTACTACAAATACTACTACAAATACTACTGTAAATGCTACTGTAAACACTAGTACAAACATGGTGGAGCTACTGGTACTTTACTACTACTACTACAAATACTACTGTAAATACTACCGTAAACACTATTACAAACATGGTGGAGCTACTGGTACTTTTACTACTACTACTACAAATACTACTGTAAATACTACCGTAAACACTACTACAAACATGGTGGAGCTACTGGTACTTTTACTACTACTACTACAAATCCTACTGTAAATACTACTGTAAACACTACTACAAACATGGTGGAGCTACTGATACTTTTACTACTACTTCTACAAATACTAATGTAAATACTACTGTAAACACTACTAAAAACATGGTGGAGCTACTGGTACTTTTACTACTACTACTACTACAAATACTACTGTAAATACTACTGTAAAAACTACTACAAACATGGTGGAGCTACTGGTACTTTTACTACTACTACTACAAATACTACTGTAAATACTACCGTAAACACTACTACAAACATGGTGGAGCCACTGGTACTTTTACTACTACTACTACAAATACTACTGTAAATACTACTGTAAACACTACTACAAACATGGTGGAGCTACTGGTACTTTTACTACTACTACTACAAATACTACTGTAAATGCTACTGTAAACACTAATACAAACATGGTGGAGCTACTGGTACTTTTACTACTACTACTACAAATACTACTGTAAATACTACTGTAAACACTAATACAAACATGGTGGAGCTACTGGTACTTTTACTACAACTACTACAAATACTACTACAAATACTACTGTAAATACTACTGTAAATACTATTGTAAACACTACTACAAACATGGTGGAGCTACTGGTACTTTTACTACTACTACTACAAATACTACTGTAAATACTACTGTAAACACTACTACAAACATGGTGGAGCCACTGGTACTTTTACTACTACTACTACAAATACTACTGTAAATACAACTGTAAACACTACTACAAAAATGGTGGAGCTACTGGTACTTTTACTACTACTACTACAAATACTACTACAAATACTACTGTAAATGCTACTGTAAACACTACTACAAACATGGTGGAGCTACTGGTACTTTTACTACTACTACTACAAATACTACTGTAAATACTACTGTAAACACTAATACAAACATGGTGGAGCTACTGGTACTTTTACTACTACTACTACAAATACTACTGTAAACACTACTACAAACATGGTGGAGCTACTGGTACTTTTACTACTACTACTACAAATACTTTTGTAAATACTTCTGTAAACACTACTACAAACATGGTGGAGCTACTGGTACTTTTACTACTACTACTACAAATACTACTGTAAAAAATACTGTAAACACTACTACAAACATGGTGGAGCTACTGGTACTTTTACTACTACTACTACAAATACTACTGTAAATGCTACTGTAAGCACTACTACAAACATGGTGGAGCTACTGGTACTTTTACTACTACCACTACTAATACTGCTGTAAATACTACTGTAAACACTACTACAAACATGGTGGAGCTACAGGTACTTTTACTACTACTACTACTACTACAAATACTACTGTAAATACTACTGTAAACACTACTAAAAAACATGGTAGAGCTACTGGTACTTTTACTACTACTACTACAAATACTACTGTAAATACTACTGTAAATACTATTGTAAACACTACTACAAACATGGTGGAGCTACTGGTACTTTTACTACTACTACTACAAATACTACTACAAATACTACTGTAAATACTACTGTAAATACTATTGTAAACACTACTACAAACATGGTGGAGCTACTGGTACTTTTACTACTACTACTACTACAAATACTACTGTAAATACTACTGTAAACACTACTACAAACGTGGTGGAGCTACTGGTACTTTTACTACTACTATTACAAATACTACTGTAAATACTACTGTAAATACTACTGTAAATACTTCTACAAACATGGTAGAGCTACTGGTACTTTTACTATTATTACTACAAATACTACTGTAAATACTACTGTAAACACTACTACAAACATGATGGAGCTACTGGTACTTTTACTACTACTACCACAAATACTACTGTAAATACTACTGTAAACACTACTACAAACATGGTGGAGCTACTGGTACTTTTACTACTACTACTACAAATACTACTGTAAATACTATTGTAAACACTACTACAAACATGGTGGAGCTACTGGTACTTTTACTACTACTACCACAAATACTACTGTAAATACTACTGTAAGCACTACTACAAACATGGAAGAGCTACTGGTACTTTTACTACTACCACTACTAATACTGCTGTAAATACTACTCTAAACACTACTACAAACATGGTGGAGCTACAGGTACTTTTACTACTACTACTACTACTACAAATACTACTGTAAATACTACTGTAAACACTACTAAAAAACATGGTAGAGCTACTGGTACTTTTACTACTACTACTACAAATACTACTACAAATACTACTGTAAATACTACTGTAAATACTATTGTAAACACTACTACAAACATGGTGGAGCTACTGGTACTTTTACTACTACTACTACAAATACTACTACAAATACTACTGTAAATACTACTGTAAATACTATTGTAAACACTACTACAAACATGGTGGAGCTACTGGTACTTTTACTACTACTACTACAAATACTACTGTAAATACTACTGTAAACACTACTACAAACATGGTGGAGCCACTGGTACTTTTACTACTACTACTACAAATACTACTGTAAATACAACTGTAAACACTACTACAAAAATGGTGGAGCTACTGGTACTTTTACTACTACTACTACAAATACTACTACAAATACTACTGTAAATGCTACTGTAAACACTACTACAAACATGGTGGAGCTACTGGTACTTTTACTACTACTACTACAAATACTACTGTAAATACTACTGTAAACACTAATACAAACATGGTGGAGCTACTGGTACTTTTACTACTACTACTACAAATACTACTGTAAACACTACTACAAACATGGTGGAGCTACTGGTACTTTTACTACTACTACTACAAATACTTTTGTAAATACTTCTGTAAACACTACTACAAACATGGTGGAGCTACTGGTACTTTTACTACTACTACTACAAATACTACTGTAAAAAATACTGTAAACACTACTACAAACATGGTGGAGCTACTGGTACTTTTACTACTACTACTACAAATACTACTGTAAATGCTACTGTAAACACTACTACAAACATGGTGGAGCTACTGGTACTTTTACTACTACTACTACAAATACTACTGTAAATACTACTGTAAACACTTCTACAAACATGGTGGAGCTACTGGTACTTTTACTACTACTACTACAAATACTACTGTAAATACTACCGTAAACACTACTACAAACATGGTGGAGCTACTGGTTCTTTTACTACTACTACTACAAATACTACTGTAAATACTACTGTAAATACTACTACAAACATGGTGGAGCTACTGGTACTTTTACTACTACTACTACAAATACTACTGTAAATACTACTGTAAACACTACTATAAACATGGTGGAGCCACTGGTACTTTTACTACTACTACTACAAATACTACTGTAAATACTACTGTAAACACTACTACAAACATGGTGGAGCTACTGGTACTTTTACTACTACTACTACAAATACTACTGTAAATGCTACTGTAAACACTAATACAAACATGGTGGAGCTACTGGTACTTTTACTACTACTACTACAAATACTACTGTTTAATACTACTGTAAACACTAATACAAACATGGTGGAGCTACTGGTACTTTTACTACTACTACTACAAATACTACTGTAAACACTACTACAAACATGGTGGAGCTACTGGTACTTTTACTACTACTACTACAAATACTACTGTAAATACTACTGTAAACACTACTACAAACATGGTGGAGCTACAGGTACTTTTACTACTACTACTACTACTACAAACACTACTGTAAATACTACTGTAAACACTACTAAAAAACATGGTAGAGCTACTGGTACTTTTACTACTACTACTACAAATACTACTACAAATACTACTGTAAATACTACTGTAAATACTATTGTAAACACTACTACAAACATAGTGGAGCTACTGGTACTTTTACTACTACTACTACAAATACTACTACAAATACTACTGTAAATACTACTGTAAATACTATTGTAAACACTACTACAAACATGGTGGAGCTACTGGTACTTTTACTACTACTACTACAAATACTACTGTAAATACTACTGTAAACACTACTACAAACATGGTGGAGCCACTGGTACTTTTACTACTACTACTACAAATACTACTGTAAATACAACTGTAAACACTACTACAAAAATGGTGGAGCTACTGGTACTTTTACTACTACTACTACAAATACTACTACAAATACTACTGTAAATGCTACTGTAAACACTACTACAAACATGGTGGAGCTACTGGTACTTTTACTACTACTACTACAAATACTACTGTAAATACTACTGTAAACACTAATACAAACATGGTGGAGCTACTGGTACTTTTACTACTACTACTACAAATACTACTGTAAACACTACTACAAACATGGTGGAGCTACTGGTACTTTTACTACTACTACTACAAATACTTTTGTAAATACTTCTGTAAACACTACTACAAACATGGTGGAGCTACTGGTACTTTTACTACTACTACTACAAATACTACTGTAAAAAATACTGTAAACACTACTACAAACATGGTGGAGCTACTGGTACTTTTACTACTACTACTACAAATACTACTGTAAATGCTACTGTAAACACTACTACAAACATGGTGGAGCTACTGGTACTTTTACTACTACTACTACAAATACTACTGTAAATACTACTGTAAACACTTCTACAAACATGGTGGAGCTACTGGTACTTATACTACTACTACTACAAATACTACTGTAAATACTACTGTAAACACTACTACAAACATGGTGGAGCTACTGGTACTTTTACTACTACTACTACAAATACTACTACAAATACTACTGTAAATGCTACTGTAAACACTAGTACAAACATGGTGGAGCTACTGGTACTTTACTACTACTACTACAAATACTACTGTAAATACTACCGTAAACACTATTACAAACATGGTGGAGCTACTGGTACTTTTACTACTACTACTACAAATACTACTGTAAATACTACCGTAAACACTACTACAAACATGGTGGAGCTACTGGTACTTTTACTACTACTACTACAAATCCTACTGTAAATACTACTGTAAACACTACTACAAACATGGTGGAGCTACTGATACTTTTACTACTACTTCTACAAATACTAATGTAAATACTACTGTAAACACTACTAAAAACATGGTGGAGCTACTGGTACTTTTACTACTACTACTACTACAAATACTACTGTAAATACTACTGTAAAAACTACTACAAACATGGTGGAGCTACTGGTACTTTTACTACTACTACTACAAATACTACTGTAAATACTACCGTAAACACTACTACAAACATGGTGGAGCCACTGGTACTTTTACTACTACTACTACAAATACTACTGTAAATACTACTGTAAACACTACTACAAACATGGTGGAGCTACTGGTACTTTTACTACTACTACTACAAATACTACTGTAAATGCTACTGTAAACACTAATACAAACATGGTGGAGCTACTGGTACTTTTACTACTACTACTACAAATACTACTGTAAATACTACTGTAAACACTAATACAAACATGGTGGAGCTACTGGTACTTTTACTACTACTACTACAAATACTACTGTAAACACTACTACAAACATGGTGGAGCTACTGGTACTTTTACTACTACTACTACAAATACTACTGTAAATACTACTGTAAGCACTACTACAAACATGGTGGAGCTACTGGTACTTTTACTACTACCACTACTAATACTGCTGTAAATACTACTGTAAACACTACTACAAACATGGTGGAGCTACAGGTACTTTTACTACTACTACTACTACTACAAATACTACTGTAAATACTACTGTAAACACTACTAAAAAACATGGTAGAGCTACTGGTACTTTTACTACTACTACTACAAATACTACTACAAATACTACTGTAAATACTACTGTAAATACTATTGTAAACACTACTACAAACATGGTGGAGCTACTGGTACTTTTACTACTACTACTACAAATACTACTACAAATACTACTGTAAATACTACTGTAAATACTATTGTAAACACTACTACAAACATGGTGGAGCTACTGGTACTTTTACTACTACTACTACAAATACTACTACAAATACTACTGTAAATGCTACTGTAAACACTAGTACAAACATGGTGGAGCTACTGGTACTTTACTACTACTACTACAAATACTACTGTAAATACTACCGTAAACACTATTACAAACATGGTGGAGCTACTGGTACTTTTACTACTACTACTACAAATACTACTGTAAATACTACCGTAAACACTACTACAAACATGGTGGAGCTACTGGTACTTTTACTACTACTACTACAAATCCTACTGTAAATACTACTGTAAACACTACTACAAACATGGTGGAGCTACTGATACTTTTACTACTACTTCTACAAATACTAATGTAAATACTACTGTAAACACTACTAAAAACATGGTGGAGCTACTGGTACTTTTACTACTACTACTACTACAAATACTACTGTAAATACTACTGTAAAAACTACTACAAACATGGTGGAGCTACTGGTACTTTTACTACTACTACTACAAATACTACTGTAAATACTACCGTAAACACTACTACAAACATGGTGGAGCCACTGGTACTTTTACTACTACTACTACAAATACTACTGTAAATACTACTGTAAACACTACTACAAACATGGTGGAGCTACTGGTACTTTTACTACTACTACTACAAATACTACTGTAAATGCTACTGTAAACACTAATACAAACATGGTGGAGCTACTGGTACTTTTACTACTACTACTACAAATACTACTGTAAATACTACTGTAAACACTAATACAAACATGGTGGAGCTACTGGTACTTTTACTACTACTACTACAAATACTACTACAAATACTACTGTAAATACTACTGTAAATACTATTGTAAACACTACTACAAACATGGTGGAGCTACTGGTACTTTTACTACTACTACTACAAATACTACTGTAAATACTACTGTAAACACTACTACAAACATGGTGGAGCCACTGGTACTTTTACTACTACTACTACAAATACTACTGTAAATACAACTGTAAACACTACTACAAAAATGGTGGAGCTACTGGTACTTTTACTACTACTACTACAAATACTACTACAAATACTACTGTAAATGCTACTGTAAACACTACTACAAACATGGTGGAGCTACTGGTACTTTTACTACTACTACTACAAATACTACTGTAAATACTACTGTAAACACTAATACAAACATGGTGGAGCTACTGGTACTTTTACTACTACTACTACAAATACTACTGTAAACACTACTACAAACATGGTGGAGCTACTGGTACTTTTACTACTACTACTACAAATACTTTTGTAAATACTTCTGTAAACACTACTACAAACATGGTGGAGCTACTGGTACTTTTACTACTACTACTACAAATACTACTGTAAAAAATACTGTAAACACTACTACAAACATGGTGGAGCTACTGGTACTTTTACTACTACTACTACAAATACTACTGTAAATGCTACTGTAAGCACTACTACAAACATGGTGGAGCTACTGGTACTTTTACTACTACCACTACTAATACTGCTGTAAATACTACTGTAAACACTACTACAAACATGGTGGAGCTACAGGTACTTTTACTACTACTACTACTACTACAAATACTACTGTAAATACTACTGTAAACACTACTAAAAAACATGGTAGAGCTACTGGTACTTTTACTACTACTACTACAAATACTACTGTAAATACTACTGTAAATACTATTGTAAACACTACTACAAACATGGTGGAGCTACTGGTACTTTTACTACTACTACTACAAATACTACTACAAATACTACTGTAAATACTACTGTAAATACTATTGTAAACACTACTACAAACATGGTGGAGCTACTGGTACTTTTACTACTACTATTACAAATACTACTGTAAATACTACTGTAAATACTACTGTAAATACTTCTACAAACATGGTAGAGCTACTGGTACTTTTACTATTATTACTACAAATACTACTGTAAATACTACTGTAAACACTACTACAAACATGATGGAGCTACTGGTACTTTTACTACTACTACCACAAATACTACTGTAAATACTACTGTAAACACTACTACAAACATGGTGGAGCTACTGGTACTTTTACTACTACTACTACAAATACTACTGTAAATACTATTGTAAACACTACTACAAACATGGTGGAGCTACTGGTACTTTTACTACTACTACTACTACAAATACTACTGTAAATACTACTGTAAACACTACTACAAACGTGGTGGAGCTACTGGTACTTTTACTACTACTATTACAAATACTACTGTAAATACTACTGTAAATACTACTGTAAATACTTCTACAAACATGGTAGAGCTACTGGTACTTTTACTACTATTACTACAAATACTGCTGTAAATACTACTGTAAACACTAATACAAACATGGTGGAGCTACTGGTACTTTTACTACTACTACTACAAATACTACTGTAAACACTACTACAAGATGGTGGAGCTACTGGTACTTTTACTACTACTACTACAAATACTTTTGTAAATACTTCTGTAAACACTACTACAAACATGGTGGAGCTACTGGTACTTTTACTACTACTACTACAAATACTACTGTAAATACTACCGTAAACACTACTACAAACATGGTGGAGCTACTGGTTCTTTTACTACTACTACTACAAATACTACTGTAAATACTACTGTAAATACTACTACAAACATGGTGGAGCTACTGGTACTTTTACTACTACTACTACAAATACTACTGTAAATACTACTGTAAACACTACTATAAACATGGTGGAGCCACTGGTACTTTTACTACTACTACTACAAATACTACTGTAAATACTACTGTAAACACTACTACAAACATGGTGGAGCTACTGGTACTTTTACTACTACTACTACAAATACTACTGTAAATGCTACTGTAAACACTAATACAAACATGGTGGAGCTACTGGTACTTTTACTACTACTACTACAAATACTACTGTTTAATACTACTGTAAACACTAATACAAACATGGTGGAGCTACTGGTACTTTTACTACTACTACTACAAATACTACTGTAAACACTACTACAAACATGGTGGAGCTACTGGTACTTTTACTACTACTACTACAAATACTACTGTAAATACTACTGTAAGCACTACTACAAACATGGTGGAGCTACTGGTACTTTTACTACTACCACTACTAATACTGCTGTAAATACTACTCTAAACACTACTACAAACATGGTGGAGCTACAGGTACTTTTACTACTACTACTACTACTACAAATACTACTGTAAATACTACTGTAAACACTACTAAAAAACATGGTAGAGCTACTGGTACTTTTACTACTACTACTACAAATACTACTACAAATACTACTGTAAATACTACTGTAAATACTATTGTAAACACTACTACAAACATGGTGGAGCTACTGGTACTTTTACTACTACTACTACAAATACTACTACAAATACTACTGTAAATACTACTGTAAATACTATTGTAAACACTACTACAAACATGGTGGAGCTACTGGTACTTTTACTACTACTACTACAAATACTACTGTAAATACTACTGTAAACACTACTACAAACATGGTGGAGCCACTGGTACTTTTACTACTACTACTACAAATACTACTGTAAATACAACTGTAAACACTACTACAAAAATGGTGGAGCTACTGGTACTTTTACTACTACTACTACAAATACTACTACAAATACTACTGTAAATGCTACTGTAAACACTACTACAAACATGGTGGAGCTACTGGTACTTTTACTACTACTACTACAAATACTACTGTAAATACTACTGTAAACACTAATACAAACATGGTGGAGCTACTGGTACTTTTACTACTACTACTACAAATACTACTGTAAACACTACTACAAACATGGTGGAGCTACTGGTACTTTTACTACTACTACTACAAATACTTTTGTAAATACTTCTGTAAACACTACTACAAACATGGTGGAGCTACTGGTACTTTTACTACTACTACTACAAATACTACTGTAAAAAATACTGTAAACACTACTACAAACATGGTGGAGCTACTGGTACTTTTACTACTACTACTACAAATACTACTGTAAATGCTACTGTAAACACTACTACAAACATGGTGGAGCTACTGGTACTTTTACTACTACTACTACAAATACTACTGTAAATACTACTGTAAACACTTCTACAAACATGGTGGAGCTACTGGTACTTTTACTACTACTACTACAAATACTACTGTAAATACTACCGTAAACACTACTACAAACATGGTGGAGCTACTGGTTCTTTTACTACTACTACTACAAATACTACTGTAAATACTACTGTAAATACTACTACAAACATGGTGGAGCTACTGGTACTTTTACTACTACTACTACAAATACTACTGTAAATACTACTGTAAACACTACTATAAACATGGTGGAGCCACTGGTACTTTTACTACTACTACTACAAATACTACTGTAAATACTACTGTAAACACTACTACAAACATGGTGGAGCTACTGGTACTTTTACTACTACTACTACAAATACTACTGTAAATGCTACTGTAAACACTAATACAAACATGGTGGAGCTACTGGTACTTTTACTACTACTACTACAAATACTACTGTTTAATACTACTGTAAACACTAATACAAACATGGTGGAGCTACTGGTACTTTTACTACTACTACTACAAATACTACTGTAAACACTACTACAAACATGGTGGAGCTACTGGTACTTTTACTACTACTACTACAAATACTACTGTAAATACTACTGTAAACACTACTACAAACATGGTGGAGCTACAGGTACTTTTACTACTACTACTACTACTACAAATACTACTGTAAATACTACTGTAAACACTACTAAAAAACATGGTAGAGCTACTGGTACTTTTACTACTACTACTACAAATACTACTACAAATACTACTGTAAATACTACTGTAAATACTATTGTAAACACTACTACAAACATAGTGGAGCTACTGGTACTTTTACTACTACTACTACAAATACTACTACAAATACTACTGTAAATACTACTGTAAATACTATTGTAAACACTACTACAAACATGGTGGAGCTACTGGTACTTTTACTACTACTACTACAAATACTACTGTAAATACTACTGTAAACACTACTACAAACATGGTGGAGCCACTGGTACTTTTACTACTACTACTACAAATACTACTGTAAATACAACTGTAAACACTACTACAAAAATGGTGGAGCTACTGGTACTTTTACTACTACTACTACAAATACTACTACAAATACTACTGTAAATGCTACTGTAAACACTACTACAAACATGGTGGAGCTACTGGTACTTTTACTACTACTACTACAAATACTACTGTAAATACTACTGTAAACACTAATACAAACATGGTGGAGCTACTGGTACTTTTACTACTACTACTACAAATACTTTTGTAAATACTTCTGTAAACACTACTACAAACATGGTGGAGCTACTGGTACTTTTACTACTACTACTACAAATACTACTGTAAAAAATACTGTAAACACTACTACAAACATGGTGGAGCTACTGGTACTTTTACTACTACTACTACAAATACTACTGTAAATGCTACTGTAAACACTACTACAAACATGGTGGAGCTACTGGTACTTTTACTACTACTACTACAAATACTACTGTAAATACTACTGTAAACACTTCTACAAACATGGTGGAGCTACTGGTACTTATACTACTACTACTACAAATACTACTGTAAATACTACTGTAAACACTAATACAAACATGGTGGAGCTACTGGTACTTTTACTACTACTACTACAAATACTACTACAAATACTACTGTAAATGCTACTGTAAACACTAGTACAAACATGGTGGAGCTACTGGTACTTTACTACTACTACTACAAATACTACTGTAAATACTACCGTAAACACTATTACAAACATGGTGGAGCTACTGGTACTTTTACTACTACTACTACAAATACTACTGTAAATACTACCGTAAACACTACTACAAACATGGTGGAGCTACTGGTACTTTTACTACTACTACTACAAATCCTACTGTAAATACTACTGTAAACACTACTACAAACATGGTGGAGCTACTGATAATTTTACTACTACTTCTACAAATACTAATGTAAATACTACTGTAAACACTACTAAAAACATGGTGGAGCTACTGGTACTTTTACTACTACTACTACTACAAATACTACTGTAAATACTACTGTAAAAACTACTACAAACATGGTGGAGCTACTGGTACTTTTACTACTACTACTACAAATACTACTGTAAATACTACCGTAAACACTACTACAAACATGGTGGAGCCACTGGTACTTTTACTACTACTACTACAAATACTACAGTAAATACTACTGTAAACACTACTACAAACATGGTGGAGCTACTGGTACTTTTACTACTACTACTACAAATACTACTGTAAATGCTACTGTAAACACTAATACAAACATGGTGGAGCTACTGGTACTTTTACTACTACTACTACAAATACTACTGTAAATACTACTGTAAACACTAATACAAACATGGTGGAGCTACTGGTACTTTTACTACTACTACTACAAATACTACTGTAAACACTACTACAAACATGGTGGAGCTACTGGTACTTTTACTACTACTACTACAAATACTACTGTAAATACTACTGTAAGCACTACTACAAACATGGTGGAGCTACTGGTACTTTTACTACTACCACTACTAATACTGCTGTAAATACTACTGTAAACACTACTACAAACATGGTGGAGCTACAGGTACTTTTACTACTACTACTACTACTACAAATACTACTGTAAATACTACTGTAAACACTACTAAAAAACATGGTAGAGCTACTGGTACTTTTACTACTACTACTACAAATACTACTACAAATACTACTGTAAATACTACTGTAAATACTATTGTAAACACTACTACAAACATGGTGGAGCTACTGGTACTTTTACTACTACTACTACAAATACTACTACAAATACTACTGTAAATACTACTGTAAATACTATTGTAAACACTACTACAAACATGGTGGAGCTACTGGTACTTTTACTACTACTACTAAAAATACTACTACAAATACTACTGTAAATGCTACTGTAAACACTAGTACAAACATGGTGGAGCTACTGGTACTTTACTACTACTACTACAAATACTACTGTAAATACTACCGTAAACACTATTACAAACATGGTGGAGCTACTGGTACTTTTACTACTACTACTACAAATACTACTGTAAATACTACCGTAAACACTACTACAAACATGGTGGAGCTACTGGTACTTTTACTACTACTACTACAAATCCTACTGTAAATACTACTGTAAACACTACTACAAACATGGTGGAGCTACTGATACTTTTACTACTACTTCTACAAATACTAATGTAAATACTACTGTAAACACTACTAAAAACATGGTGGAGCTACTGGTACTTTTACTACTACTACTACTACAAATACTACTGTAAATACTACTGTAAAAACTACTACAAACATGGTGGAGCTACTGGTACTTTTACTACTACTACTACAAATACTACTGTAAATACTACCGTAAACACTACTACAAACATGGTGGAGCCACTGGTACTTTTACTACTACTACTACAAATACTACTGTAAATACTACTGTAAACACTACTACAAACATGGTGGAGCTACTGGTACTTTTACTACTACTACTACAAATACTACTGTAAATGCTACTGTAAACACTAATACAAACATGGTGGAGCTACTGGTACTTTTACTACTACTACTACAAATACTACTGTAAATACTACTGTAAACACTAATACAAACATGGTGGAGCTACTGGTACTTTTACTACTACTACTACAAATACTACTGTAAACACTACTACAAACATGGTGGAGCTACTGGTACTTTTACTACTACTACTACAAATACTACTGTAAATACTACTGTAAGCACTACTACAAACATGGTGGAGCTACTGGTACTTTTACTACTACCACTACTAATACTGCTGTAAATACTACTGTAAACACTACTACAAACATGGTGGAGCTACAGGTACTTTTACTACTACTACTACTACTACAAATACTACTGTAAATACTACTGTAAACACTACTAAAAAACATGGTAGAGCTACTGGTACTTTTACTACTACTACTACAAATACTACTACAAATACTACTGTAAATACTACTGTAAATACTATTGTAAACACTACTACAAACATGGTGGAGCTACTGGTACTTTTACTACTACTACTACAAATACTACTACAAATACTACTGTAAATACTACTGTAAATACTATTGTAAACACTACTACAAACATGGTGGAGCTACTGGTACTTTTACTACTACTACTACTACAAATACTACTGTAAATACTACTGTAAACACTACTACAAACGTGGTGGAGCTACTGGTACTTTTACTACTACTATTACAAATACTACTGTAAATACTACTGTAAATACTACTGTAAATACTTCTACAAACATGGTAGAGCTACTGGTACTTTTACTACTATTACTACAAATACTACTGTAAATACTACTGTAAACACTACTACAAACATGATGGAGCTACTGGTACTTTTACTACTACTACCACAAATACTACTGTAAATACTACTGTAAACACTACTACAAACATGGTGGAGCTACTGGTACTTTTACTACTACTACTACTAATACTGCTGTAAATACTACTGTAAATACTACTACAAACATGGTGGAGCTACTGGTACTTTTACTGCTACTACTACAAATACTACTGTAAATACTACTGTAAACACTACTACAAACATGGTGGAGCTACTGGTTCTTTTACTACTACTACCACAAATAGTACTGTAAATACTACTGTAAACACTGCTACAAACATGGTGGAGCTACTGGTACTTTTACTACTACTTCTACAAATACTACTGTAAATACTACTGTAAACACTACTACAAACATGGTGGAGCTACTGGTACTTTTACTACTACTACTACAAATACTACTGTAAATACTACTGTAAACACTACTACAAACATGGTGGAGCTACTGGTACTTTTACTACTACTACTACTACAAATACTACTGTAAATACTACTGTAAACACTACTACAAACATGGTGGAGGTACTGGTACTTTTACTACTACTACTACAAATACTATTGTAAATACTACTGTAAACACTACTACAAACATGGTGGAGCTAATGATACTTTTACTACTACTACTACAAATACTACTGTAAATACTACTGTAAACACTACTACAAACATGGTGGAGCTACTGGTACTTTTACTACTACTACTACTACAAATACTACTGTAAATACAACTGTAAACACTACTACAAACATGGTGGAGCCACTGGTACTTTTACTACTACTACTACAAATACTACTGTAAATACAACTGTAAACACTACTACAAAAATGGTGGAGCTACTGGTACTTTTACTACTACTACTACAAATACTACTACAAATACTACTGTAAATGCTACTGTAAACACTACTACAAACATGGTGCAGCTACTGGTACTTTTACTACTACTACTACAAATACTACTGTAAATACTACTGTAAACACTAATACAAACATGGTGGAGCTACTGGTACTTTTACTACTACTACTACAAATACTACTGTAAACACTACTACAAGATGGTGGAGCTACTGGTACTTTTACTACTACTACTACAAATACTTTTGTAAATACTTCTGTAAACACTACTACAAACATGGTGGAGCTACTGGTACTTTTACTACTACTACTACAAATACTACTGTAAAAAATACTGTAAACACTACAACAAACATGGTGGAGCTACTGGTACTTTTACTACTACTACTACAAATACTACTGTAAATGCTACTGTAAACACTACTACAAACATGGTGGAGCTACTGGTACTTTTACTACTACTACTACAAATACTACTGTAAATACTACTGTAAACACTTCTACAAACATGGTGGAGCTAATGGTACTTATACTACTACTACTACAAATACTACTGTAAATACTACTGTAAACACTACTACAAACATGGTGGAGCTACTGGTACTTTTACTACTACTACTACAAATACTACTACAAATACTACTGTAAACACTACTACAAACATGGTGGAGCTACTGATAGTTTTACTACTACTACTACAAATACTAATGTAAATACTACTGTAAACACTACTAAAAACATGGTGGAGCTACTGGTACTTTTACTACTACTACTACTACAAATACTACTGTAAATACTACTGTAAACACTACTACAAACATGGTGGAGCTACTGGTACTTTTACTACTACTACTACAAATACTACTGTAAATACTACTGTAAATACTACTACAAACATGGTGGAGCTACTGGTACTTTTACTACTACTACTACTACAAATACTACTGTAAATACTACTGTAAACACTACTATAAACATGGTGGAGCCACTGGTACTTTTACTACTACTACTACAAATACTACTGTAAATACTACTGTAAACACTACTACAAACATGGTGGAGCTACTGGTACTTTTACTACTACTACTACAAATACTACTGTAAATGCTACTGTAAACACTAATACAAACATGGTGGAGCTACTGGTACTTTTACTACTACTACTACAAATACTACTGTAAATACTACTGTAAACACTAATACAAACATGGTGGAGCTACTGGTACTTTTACTACTACTACTACAAATACTACTGTAAACACTACTACAAACATGGTGGAGCTACTGGTACTTTTACTACTACTACTACAAATACTACTGTAAATACTACTGTAAGCACTACTACAAACATGGTGGAGCTACTGGTACTTTTACTACTACCACTACTAATACTGCTGTAAATACTACTGTAAACACTACTACAAACATGGTGGAGCTACAGGTACTTTTACTACTACTACTACTACTACAAATACTACTGTAAATACTACTGTAAACACTACTAAAAAACATGGTAGAGCTACTGGTACTTTTACTACTACTACTACAAATACTACTACAAATACTACTGTAAATACTACTGTAAATACTATTGTAAACACTACTACAAACATGGTGGAGCTACTGGTACTTTTACTACTACTACTACAAATACTACTACAAATACTACTGTAAATACTACTGTAAATACTATTGTAAACACTACTACAAACATGGTGGAGCTACTGGTACTTTTACTACTACTACTACTACAAATACTACTGTAAATACTACTGTAAACACTACTACAAACGTGGTGGAGCTACTGGTACTTTTACTACTACTATTACAAATACTACTGTAAATACTACTGTAAATACTTCTACAAACATGGTAGAGCTACTGGTACTTTTACTATTATTACTACAAATACTACTGTAAATACTACTGTAAACACTACTACAAACATGATGGAGCTACTGGTACTTTTACTACTACTACCACAAATACTACTGTAAATACTACTGTAAACACTACTACAAACATGGTGGAGCTACTGGTACTTTTACTACTACTACTACAAATACTACTGTAAATACTACTGTAAACACTACTAGAAACATGGTGGAGCTACTGGTACTTTTATTACTACTACTACAAATACAACTGTAAATACTACTGTAAACACTACTACAAACGTGGTGGAGCTACTGGTACTTTTACTACTACTACTACAAATACTACTACAAATACTACTGTAAATGCTACTGTAAACACTACTACAAACATGGTGGAGCTACTGGTACTTTTACTACTACTACTACAAATACTACTGTAAATACTACTGTAATCACTACTACAAACATGGTGGAGCTACTGGTACTTTTACTACTACTACTACTAATACTGCTGTAAATACTACTGTAAACACTACTACAAACATGGTGGAGCTACAGGTACTTTTACTACTACTACTACAAATACTACTGTAAATACTACTGTAAACACTACTAAAAAACATGGTAGAGCTACTGGTACTTTTACTACTACTACTACAAATACTACTGTAAATACTACTGTAAATACTATTGTAAATACTACTACAAACATGGTGGAGCTACTGGTACTTTTACTGCTACTACTACAAATACTACTACAAATACTACTGTAAATACTACTGTAAACACTACTGTAAACACTACTACAAACATGGTGGAGCTACTTGTACTTTTACTACTACTACTACTACAAATACTACTGTAAATACTACTGTAAACACTACTACAAACATGGTGGAGCCACTGGTACTTTTACTACTACTACTACAAATACTACTGTAAATACAACTGTAAACACTACTACAAAAATGGTGGAGCTACTGGTACTTTTACTGCTACTACGACAAATACTACTGTAAATACTACTGTAAACACTACTGTAAACACTACTACAAACATATTGGAGCTACTGGTACTTTTACTACTACTACTACTACTACAAATACTACTGTAAATACTACTGTAAACACTACTACAAACATGGTGGAGCTACTGGTACTTTTACTACTACTACTACAAATACTACTGTAAATACTACTGTAAACACTACTACAAACATGGTGGAGCTAATGATACTTTTACTACTACTACTACAAATACTACTGTAAATACTACTGTAAACACTACTAAGAACATGGTGGAGCTACTGGTTCTTTTACTACTACTACTACAAATACTACTGTAAATACTACTGTAAACACTACTGTAAACACTACTACAAACATGGTGGAGCTACTTGTACTTTTACTACTACTACTACTACAAATACTACTGTAAATACTACTGTAAACACTACTACAAACATGGTGGAGCCACTGGTACTTTTACTACTACTACTACAAATACTACTGTAAATACAACTGTAAACACTACTACAAAAATGGTGGAGCTACTGGTACTTTTACTACTACTACTACAAATACTACTACAAATACTACTGTAAATGCTACTGTAAACACTACTACAAACATGGTGGAGCTACAGGTACTTTTACTACTACTACTACAAATACTACTGTAAATACTACTGTAAACACTACTAAAAAACATGGTAGAGCTACTGGTACTTTTACTACTACTACTACAAATACTACTGTAAATACTACTGTAAATACTATTGTAAATACTACTACAAACATGGTGGAGCTACTGGTACTTTTACTGCTACTACTACAAATACTACTGTAAATACTACTGTAAACACTACTACAAACATGTTGGAGCTACTGGTACTTTTACTGCTACTACTACAAATACTACTGTAAATACTACTGTAAACACTACTGTAAACACTACTACAAACATGGTGGAGCTACTGGTACTTTTACTACTACTACTACTACAAATACTACTGTAAATACTACTGTAAACACTACTACAAACATAGTGGAGCTACTGGTACTTTTACTACTACTACTACAAATACTACTGTAAATACTACTGTAAACACTACTACAAACATGGTGGAGCTAATGATACTTTTACTACTACTACTACAAATACTACTGTAAATACTACTGTAAACACTACTAAGAACATGGTGGAGCTACTGGTTCTTTTACTACTACTACTACAAATACTACTGTAAATACTACTGTAAACACTACTAGAAACATGGTGGAGCTACTGGTACTTTTATTACTACTACTACAAATACAACTGTAAATACTACTGTAAACACTACTACAAACGTGGTGGAGCTACTGGTACTTTTACTACTACTACTACAAATACTACTACAAATACTACTGTAAATGCTACTGTAAACACTACTACAAACATGGTGGAGCTACTGGTACTTTTACTACTACTACTACAAATACTACTGTAAATACTACTGTAATCACTACTACAAACATGGTGGAGCTACTGGTACTTTTACTACTACTACTACTAATACTGCTGTAAATACTACTGTAAACACTACTACAAACATGGTGGAGCTACAGGTACTTTTACTACTACTACTACAAATACTACTGTAAATACTACTGTAAACACTACTAAAAAACATGGTAGAGCTACTGGTACTTTTACTACTACTACTACAAATACTACTGTAAATACTACTGTAAATACTACTGTAAATACTACTACAAACATGGTGGAGCTACTGGTACTTTTACTGCTACTACTACAAATACTACTGTAAATACTACTGTAAACACTACTACAAACATGTTGGAGCTACTGGTACTTTTACTGCTACTACGACAAATACTACTGTAAATACTACTGTAAACACTACTGTAAACACTACTACAAACATATTGGAGCTACTGGTACTTTTACTACTACTACTACTACAAATACTACTGTAAATACTACTGTAAACACTACTACAAACATGGTGGAGCTACTGGTACTTTTACTACTACTACTACAAATACTACTGTAAATACTACTGTAAACACTACTACAAACATGGTGGAGCTAATGATACTTTTACTACTACTACTACAAATACTACTGTAAATACTACTGTAAACACTACTAAGAACATGGTGGAGCTACTGGTTCTTTTACTACTACTACTACAAATACTACTGTAAATACTACTGTAAACACTACTGTAAACACTACTACAAACATGGTGGAGCTACTTGTACTTTTACTACTACTACTACTACAAATACTACTGTAAATACTACTGTAAACACTACTACAAACATGGTGGAGCCACTGGTACTTTTACTACTACTACTACAAATACTACTGTAAATACAACTGTAAACACTACTACAAAAATGGTGGAGCTACTGGTACTTTTACTACTACTACTACAAATACTACTACAAATACTACTGTAAATGCTACTGTAAACACTACTACAAACATGGTGGAGCTACTGGTACTTTTACTACTACTACTACAAATACTACTGTAAATACTACTGTAAACACTAATACAAACATGGTGGAGCTACTGGTACTTTTACTACTACTACTACAAATACTACTGTAAACACTACTACAAACATGGTGGAGCTACTGGTACTTTTACTACTACTACTACAAATACTTTTGTAAATACTTCTGTAAACACTACTACAAACATGGTGGAGCTACTGGTACTTTTACTACTACTACTACAAATACTACTGTAAAAAATACTGTAAACACTACTACAAACATGGTGGAGCTACTGGTACTTTTACTACTACTACTACAAATACTACTGTAAATGCTACTGTAAACACTACTACAAACATGGTGGAGCTACTGGTACTTTTACTACTACTACTACAAATACTACTGTAAATACTACTGTAAACACTTCTACAAACATGGTGGAGCTACTGGTACTTATACTACTACTACTACAAATACTACTGTAAATACTACTGTAAACACTACTACAAACATGGTGGAGCTACTGGTACTTTTACTACTACTACTACAAATACTACTACAAATACTACTGTAAACACTACTACAAACATGGTGGAGCTACTGATAGTTTTACTACTACTACTACAAATACTAATGTAAATACTACTGTAAACACTACTAAAAACATGGTGGAGCTACTGGTACTTTTACTACTACTACTACTACAAATACTACTGTAAATACTACTGCAAACACTACTACAAACATGGTGGAGCTACTGGTACTTTTACTACTACTACTACAAATACTACTGTAAATACTACCGTAAACACTACTACAAACATGGTGGAGCTACTGGTTCTTTTACTACTACTACTACAAATACTACTGTAAATACTACTGTAAATACTACTACAAACATGGTGGAGCTACTGGTACTTTTACTACTACTACTACAAATACTACTGTAAATACTACTGTAAACACTACTATAAACATGGTGGAGCCACTGGTACTTTTACTACTACTACTACAAATACTACTGTAAATACTACTGTAAACACTACTACAAACATGGTGGAGCTACTGGTACTTTTACTACTACTACTACAAATACTACTGTAAATGCTACTGTAAACACTAATACAAACATGGTGGAGCTACTGGTGCTTTTACTACTACTACTACAAATACTACTGTTTAATACTACTGTAAACACTAATACAAACATGGTGGAGCTACTGGTACTTTTACTACTACTACTACAAATACTACTGTAAACACTACTACAAACATGGTGGAGCTACTGGTACTTTTACTACTACTACTACAAATACTACTGTAAATACTACTGTAAGCACTACTACAAACATGGTGGAGCTACTGGTACTTTTACTACTACCACTACTAATACTGCTGTAAATACTACTGTAAACACTACTACAAACATGGTGGAGCTACAGGTACTTTTACTACTACTACTACAAATACTACTGTAAATACTACCGTAAACACTACTACAAACATGGTGGAGCTACTGGTACTTTTACTACTAGTACTACAAATACTACTAGAAATACTACTGTAAATGCTACTGTAAACACTACTACAAACATGGTGGAGCTACTGGTACTTTTACTACTACTACAAATACTCCTGTAAATACTACTGTTAACACTACTACAAACATGGTGGAGCTACTGGTACTTTTACTACTACTACTACAAATACTACTGTAAATACTACTGTAAACACTACTACAAACATGGTGGAGCTACTGGTACTTTTACTACTACTACTACAAATACTACTGTAAATACTACTGTAAACACTACTACAAACATGGTGGAGCTAATGATACTTTTACTACTACTACTACAAATACTACTGTAAATACTACTGTAAACACTACTACAAACATGGTGGAGCTACTGGTACTTTTACTACTACTACTACAAATACTACTGTAAATACTACTGTAAACACTACTACAAACATGGTGGAGCTACTGGTACTTTTACTACTACTACTACAAATACTACTACAAATTACTGTAAATACTACCGTAAACACTACTACAAACATGGTGGAGCTATTGGTACTTTTACTACTAGTACTACAAATACTACTACAAATACTACTGTAAATGCTACTGTAAACACTACTACAAACATGGTGGAGCTACTGGTACTTTTACTACTACTACAAATACTCCTGTAAATACTACTGTAAACACTACTACAAACATGGTGGAGTTACTGGTACTTTTACTACTACTACTACAAATACTACTGTAAATACTACTGTAAACACTACTACAAACATGGTGGAGCTACTGGTACTTTTACTACTACTACTACAAATACTACTGTAAATACTACTGTAAATACTACTGTAAATACTACTACAAACATGGTGGAGCAACTGGTACTTTTACTACTATTACTACAAATACTACTGTAAATACTACTGTAAACACTACTACAAACATGGTGGAGATACTGGTACTTTTACTACTACTACCACAAATACTACTGTAAATACTACTGTAAACACTACTACAAACATGGTGGAGCTACTGGTACTTTTACTACTACTACTACAAATACTACTGTAAATACTACTGTAAACACTACTACAAACATGGTGGAGCTACTGGTACTTTTACTACTACTACTACTAATACTGCTGTAAATACTACTGTAAACACTACTACAAACATGGTGGAGCTACAGGTACTTTTACTACTACTACTACTACTACAAATACTACTGTAAATACTACTGTAAACACTACTAAAAAACTTGGTAGAGCTACTGGTACTTTTACTACTACTACTACAAATACTACTGTAAATACTACTGTAAATACTACTGTAAATACTACTATAAACATGGTGGAGCTACTGGTACTTTTACTACTACCACTACTAATACTGCTGTAAATACTACTGTAAACACTACTACAAACATGGTGGAGCTACAGGTACTTGTACTACTACTACTACTACTACAAATACTACTGTAAATACTACTGTAAACACTACTACAACCATGGTGGAGCTACTAATACTTTTACTACTACTACTACTACAAATACTACTGTAAACACTACTACAAACATGGTGGAGCTACTGGTACTTATACTACTACTACTACAAATACTACTGTAAATACTACTGTAAACACTACTACAAACATGGTGGAGCTACTGGTACTTTTACTACTACTACTACAAATACTACTACAAATACTACTGTAAATGCTACTGTAAACACTAGTACAAACATGGTGGAGCTACTGGTACTTTTACTACTACTACTACTACAAATACTACTGTAAATACTACTGTAAACACTACTACAAACATGGTGGAGCTACTGGTACTTTTACTACTACTACTACTAATACTGCTGTAAATACTACTGTAAACACTACTACAAACATGGTGGAGCTACAGGTACTTTTACTACTACTACTACTACTACAAATACTACTGTAAATACTACTGTAAACACTACTAAAAAACTTGGTAGAGCTACTGGTACTTTTACTACTACTACTACAAATACTACTGTAAATACTACTGTAAATACTACTGTAAATACTACTATAAACATGGTGGAGCTACTGGTACTTTTACTACTACCACTACTAATACTGCTGTAAATACTACTGTAAACACTACTACAAACATGGTGGAGCTACAGGTACTTGTACTACTACTACTACTACTACTACAAATACTACTGTAAATACTACTGTAAACACTACTACAACCATGGTGGAGCTACTAATACTTTTACTACTACTACTACTACAAATACTACTGTAAACACTACTACAAACATGGTGGAGCTACTGGTACTTATACTACTACTACTACAAATACTACTGTAAATACTACTGTAAACACTACTACAAACATGGTGGAGCTACTGGTACTTTTACTACTACTACTACAAATACTACTACAAATACTACTGTAAATGCTACTGTAAACACTAGTACAAACATGGTGGAGCTACTGGTACCTTTTACTACTACTACTACAAATACTACTGTAAATACTACCGTAAACACTACTACAAACATGGTGGAGCTACTGGTACTTTTACAACTAGTACTACAAATATTACTACAAATACTACTGTAAATGCTACTGTAAACACTACTACAAACATGGTGGAGCTACTAGTACTTTTACTACTACTACAAATACTCCTGTAAATACTACTGTAAACACTACTACAAACATGGTGGAGCTACTGGTACTTTTACTACTACTACTACAAATACTACTGTAAATCCTACTGTAAACACTACTACAAACATGGTGGAGCTACTGGTACTTATACTACTACTACTACTACTACAAATACTACTGTAAATACTACTGTAAACACTACTACAAACATGGTAGAGCTACTGGTACTTTTACTACTACTACTACAAATACTACTACAAATACTACTGTAAATGCTACTGTAAACACTAGTACAAACATGGTGGAGCTACTGGTACTTTTACTACTACTACTACAAATACTACTGTAAATACTACCATAAACACTACTACAAACATGGTGGAGCTACTGGTACTTTTACTACTACTACTACTACAAATACTACTGTAAATACTACTGTAAACACTACTACAAACATGGTGGAGCTACTGGTACTTTTACTACTACTACTACAAATACTACTGTAAATACTACTGTAAACACTACTACAAACATGGTGGAGCTAATGATACTTTTACTACTACTACTACAAATACTACTGTAAATACTACTGTAAACACTACTAAGAACATGGTGGAGCTACTGGTTCTTTTACTACTACTACTACAAATACTACTGTAAATACTACTGTAAACACTACTGTAAACACTACTACAAACATGGTGGAGCTACTGGTACTTTTACTACTACTACTACAAATACTACTGTAAATACTACTGTAAACACTACTACAAACATGGTGGAGCCACTGGTACTTTTACTACTACTACTACAAATACTACTGTAAATACTACTGTAAACACTACTACAAACATGGTGGAGCTACTGGTACTTTTACTACTACTACTACAAATACTACTGTAAATACTACTGTAAACACTACTACAAACATGGTGGAGCTACTGGTACTTTTACTACTACTACTACAAATACTTTTGTAAATACTTCTGTAAACACTACTACAAACATGGTGGAGCTACTGGTACTTTTACTACTACTACTACAAATACTACTGTAAATACTACTGTAAACACTACTACAAACGTGGTGGAGCTACTGGTACTTTTACTACTACTACTACAAATACTACTTTAAATGCTACTGTAAACACTAGTACAAACATGGTGGAGCTACTGGTACTTTTACTACTACTACTACAAATACTACTGTAAATACTACTGTAAACACTACTACAAACATGGTGGAGCTACTGGTACTTTTACTACTACTACTACAAATACTACTGTAAATACTACTGTAAACACTACTACAAACATGGTGGAGCTACTGGTACTTTTACTACTAGTACTACAAATACTACTAGAAATACTACTGTAAATGCTACTGTAAACACTACTACAAACATGGTGGAGCTACTGGTACTTTTACTACTACTACAAATACTCCTGTAAATACTACTGTAAACACTACTACAAACATGGTGGAGCTACTGGTACTTTTACTACTACTACTACAAATACTACTGTAAATACTACTGTAAACACTACTACAAACATGGTGGAGATACTGGTACTTTTACTACTACTACCACAAATACTACTGTAAATACTACTGTAAACACTACTACAAACATGGTGGAGCTACTGGTACTTTTACTACTACTACTACAAATACTACTGTAAATACTACTGTAAACACTACTACAAACATGGTGGAGCTACTGGTACTTTTACTACTATTACTACAAATACTACTGTAAATACTACTGTAAACACTACTACAAACATGGTGGAGATACTGGTACTTTTACTACTACTACCACAAATACTACTGTAAATACTACTGTAAACACTACTACAAACATGGTGGAGCTACTGGTACTTTTACTACTACTACTACAAATACTACTGTAAATACTACTGTAAGCACTACTACAAACATGGAAGAGCTACTGGTACTTTTACTACTACCACTACTAATACTGCTGTAAATACTACTGTAAACACTACTACAAACATGGTGGAGCTACAGGTACTTTTACTACTACTACTACTACTACAAATACTACTGTAAATACTACTGTAAACACTACTACAAACATGGTAGAGCTACTGGTACTTTTACTACTACTACTACTACAAATACTACTACAAATACTACTGTAAATACTACTGTAAATACTACTGTAAATACTACTATAAACATGGTGGAGCTACTGGTACTTTTACTACTACCACTACTAATACTGCTGTAAATACTACTGTAAACACTACTACAAACATGGTGGAGCTACAGGTACTTTTACTACTACTACTACTACTACAAATACTACTGTAAATACTACTGTAAACACTACTAAAAAACATGGTAGAGCTACTGGTACTTTTACTACTACTACTACAAATACTACTACAAATACTACTGTAAATACTACTGTAAATACTACGGTAAATACTACTACAAACATGGTGGAGCTACTGGTACTTTTACTACTACTACTACAAATACTACTGTAAATACTACTGTAAACACTACTACAAACATGGTGGAGGTATGGTACTTTTACTACTACTACTACAAATACTACTGTAAATACTACTGTAAGCACTACTACAAACATGGTGGAGCTACTGGTACTTTTACTACTACTACTACAAATACTACTACAAATACTACTGTAAATGCTACTGTAAACACTAGTACAAACATGGTGGAGCTACTGGTACTTTTACTACTACTACTACAAATACTACTGTAAATACTACCGTAAACACTATTACAAACATGGTGGAGCTACTGGTACTTTTACTACTACTACTACAAATACTACTGTAAATACTACCGTAAACACTACTACAAACATGGTGGAGCTACTGGTACTTTTACTACTACTACTACAAATACTACTGTAAATACTACTGTAAACACTACTACAAACATGGTGGAGCTACTGATACTTTTACTACTACTTCTACAAATACTAATGTAAATACTACTGTAAACACTACTAAAAACATGGTGGAGCTACTGGTACTTTTACTACTACTACTACTACAAATACTACTGTAAATACTACTGTAAACACTACTACAAACATGGTGGAGCTACTGGTACTTTTACTACTACTACTACAAATACTACTGTAAATACTACCGTAAACACTACTACAAACATGGTGGAGCTACTGGTTCTTTTACTACTACTACTACAAATACTACTGTAAATACTACTGTAAATACTACTACAAACATGGTGGAGCTACTGGTACTTTTACTACTACTACTACAAATACTACTGTAAATACTACTGTAAACACTACTACAAACATGGTGGAGCCACTGGTACTTTTACTACTACTACTACAAATACTACTGTAAATACTACTGTAAACACTACTACAAACATGGTGGAGCTACTGGTACTTTTACTACTACTACTACAAATACTACTGTAAATGCTACTGTAAACACTAATACAAACATGGTGGAGCTACTGGTACTTTTACTACTACTACTACAAATACTACTGTAAATACTACTGTAAATACTACTACAAACATGGTGGAGCTACTGGTACTTTTACTACTACTACTACAAATACTACTGTAAATACTACTGTAAACACTACTATAAACATGGTGGAGCCACTGGTACTTTTACTACTACTACTACAAATACTACTGTAAATACTACTGTAAACACTACTACAAACATGGTGGAGCTACTGGTACTTTTACTACTACTACTACAAATACTACTGTAAATGCTACTGTAAACACTAATACAAACATGGTGGAGCTACTGGTACTTTTACTACTACTACTACAAATACTACTGTAAATGCTACTGTAAACACTAATACAAACATGGTGGAGCTACTGGTACTTTTACTACTACTACTACAAATACTACTGTAAATACTACTGTAAATACTACTGTAAACACTAATACAAACATGGTGGAGCTACTGGTACTTTTACTACTACTACTACAAATACTACTGTAAACACTACTACAAACATGGTGGAGCTACTGGTACTTTTACTACTACTACTACAAATACTACTGTAAATACTACTGTAAGCACTACTACAAACATGGTGGAGCTACTGGTACTTTTACTACTACCACTACTAATACTGCTGTAAATACTACTGTAAACACTACTACAAACATGGTGGAGCTACAGGTACTTTTACTACTACTACTACTACTACAAATACTACTGTAAATACTACTGTAAACACTACTAAAAAACATGGTAGAGCTACTGGTACTTTTACTACTACTACTACAAATACTACTACAAATACTACTGTAAATACTACTGTAAATACTATTGTAAACACTACTACAAACATGGTGGAGCTACTGGTACTTTTACTACTACTACTACAAATACTACTACAAATACTACTGTAAATACTACTGTAAATACTATTGTAAACACTACTACAAACATGGTGGAGCTACTGGTACTTTTACTACTACTACTACTACAAATACTACTGTAAATACTACTGTAAACACTACTACAAACGTGGTGGAGCTACTGGTACTTTTACTACTACTATTATAAATACTACTGTAAATACTACTGTAAATACTACTGTAAATACTTCTACAAACATGGTAGAGCTACTGGTACTTTTACTACTATTACTACAAATACTACTGTAAATACTACTGTAAACACTACTACAAACATGATGGAGCTACTGGTACTTTTACTACTACTACCACAAATACTACTGTAAATACTACTGTAAACACTACTACAAACATGGTGGAGCTACTGGTACTTTTACTACTACTACTACTAATACTGCTGTAAATACTACTGTAAATACTACTACAAACATGGTGGAGCTACTGGTACTTTTACTGCTACTACTACAAATACTACTGTAAATACTACTGTAAATACTACTACAAACATGGTGGAGCTACTGGTTCTTTTACTACTACTACCACAAATACTACTGTAAATACTACTGTAAACACTGCTACAAACATGGTGGAGCTACTGGTACTTTTACTACTACTTCTACAAATACTACTGTAAATACTACTGTAAACACTACTACAAACATGGTGGAGCTACTGGTACTTTTACTACTACTACTACAAATACTACTGTAAATACTACTGTAAACACTACTACAAACATGGTGGAGCTACTGGTACTTTTACTACTATTACTACTACAAATACTACTGTAAATACTACTGTAAACACTACTACAAACATGGTGGAGCTACTGGTACTTTTACTACTACTACTACAAATACTACTGTAAATACTACTGTAAACACTACTACAAACATGGTGGAGCTAATGATACTTTTACTACTACTACTACAAATACTACTGTAAATACTACTGTAAACACTACTACAAACATGGTGGAGCTACTGGTACTTTTACTACTACTACTACAAATACTACTGTAAATACAACTGTAAACACTACTACAAACATGGTGGAGCCACTGGTACTTTTACTACTACTACTACAAATACTACTGTAAATACAACTGTAAACACTACTACAAAAATGGTGGAGCTACTGGTACTTTTACTACTACTACTACAAATACTACTACAAATACTACTGTAAATGCTACTGTAAACACTACTACAAACATGGTGGAGCTACTGGTACTTTTACTACTACTACTACAAAAACTACTGTAAATACTACTGTAAACACTAATACAAACATGGTGAAGCTACTGGTACTTTTACTACTACTACTACAAATACTACTGTAAACACTACTACAAGATGGTGGAGCTACTGGTACTTTTACTACTACTACTACAAATACTTTTGTAAATACTTCTGTAAACACTACTACAAACATGGTGGAGCTACTGGTACTTTTACTACTACTACTACAAATACTACTGTAAAAAATACTGTAAACACTACTACAAACATGGTGGAGCTACTGGTACTTTTACTACTACTACTACAAATACTACTGTAAATGCTACTGTAAACACTACTACAAACATGGTGGAGCTACTGGTACTTTTACTACTACTACTACAAATACTACTGTAAATACTACTGTAAACACTTCTACAAACATGGTGGAGCTACTGGTACTTATACTACTACTACTACAAATACTACTGTAAATACTACTGTAAACACTACTACAAACATGGTGGAGCTACTGGTACTTTTACTACTACTACTACAAATACTACTACAAATACTACTGTAAACACTACTACAAACATGGTGGAGCTACTGATAGTTTTACTACTACTACTACAAATACTAATGTAAATACTACTGTAAACACTACTAAAAACATGGTGGAGCTACTGGTACTTTTACTACTACTACTACTACAAATACTACTGTAAATACTACTGTAAACACTACTACAAACATGGTGGAGCTACTGGTACTTTTACTACTACTACTACAAATACTACTGTAAATACTACCGTAAACACTACTACAAACATGGTGGAGCTACTGGTTCTTTTACTACTACTACTACAAATACTACTGTAAATGCTACTGTAAACACTACTACAAACATGGTGGAGCTACTGGTACTTTTACTACTACTACTACAAATACTACTGTAAATACTACTGTAAACACTACTACAAACATGGTGGAGCTACTGGTACTTTTACTACTACTACTACAAATACTACTGTAAATACTACTGTAAACACTACTAAAAACATGGTGGAGCTACTGGTACTTTTACTACTACTACTACAACTACTACTGTAAACACTACTACAAACATGGTGGAGCTACTGGTACTTTTACTACTACTACATACAAATACTACTACAAATACTACTGTAAATGCTACTGTAAACACTACTACAAACATGGTGGAGCTACTGATACTTTTACTACTACTACAAATACTCCTGTAAATACTACTGTAAACACTACTACAAACATGGTGGAGCTACTGGTACTTTTACTACTACTACTACAAATACTACTTTAAATACTACTGTAAACACTACTACAAACATGGTGGAGCTACTGGTACTCTTACTACAACTACTACAAATACTACTGTAAATACTACTGTAAATACTACTGTAAACACTACTACAAACATGGTGGAGATACTGGTACTTTTACTACTACTACCACAAATACTACTGTAAATACTACTGTAAACACTACTACAAACATGGTGGAGCTACTGGTACTTTTACTACTACCACTACAAATACTGCTGTAAATACTACTGTAAACACTACTACAAACATGGTGGAGCTACAGGTACTTTTACTACTACTACTACTACTACAAATACTACTGTAAATACTACTGTAAACACTACTAAAAAACATGGTAGAGCTACTGGTACTTTTACTACTACTACTACAAATACTACTACAAATACTACTGTAAATACTACTGTAAATACTACTGTAAATACTACTACAAACATGGTGGAGCTACTGGTACTTTTACTACTACTACTACAAATACTTTGTAAATACTACTGTAAACACTACTACAAACATGGTGGAGCTACTGGTACTTTTACTACAAATACTACTGTAAATACTACTGTGAACACTACTACAAACATGGTGGAGCTACTGGTACTTTTACTACTACTACTACAAATACTACTACAAATACTACTGTAAATACTACTGTAAGCACTACTACAAACATGGTGGAGCTACTGGTACTTTTACTACTACCACTACTAATACTGCTGTAAATACTACTGTAAACACTACTACAAACATGGTGGAGCTACAGGTACTTTTACTACTACTACTACTACTACAAATACTACTGTAAATACTACTGTAAACACTACTAAAAAACATGGTAGAGCTACTGGTACTTTTACTACTACTACTACAAATACTACTACAAATACTACTGTAAATACTACTGTAAATACTATTGTAAACACTACTACAAACATGGTGGAGCTACTGGTACTTTTACTACTACTACTACAAATACTACTACAAATACTACTGTAAATACTACTGTAAATACTATTGTAAACACTACTACAAACATGGTGGAGCTACTGGTACTTTTACTACTACTACTACTACAAATACTACTGTAAATACTACTGTAAACACTACTACAAACGTGGTGGAGCTACTGGTACTTTTACTACTACTATTATAAATACTACTGTAAATACTACTGTAAATACTACTGTAAATACTTCTACAAACATGGTAGAGCTACTGGTACTTTTACTACTATTACTACAAATACTACTGTAAATACTACTGTAAACACTACTACAAACATGATGGAGCTACTGGTACTTTTACTACTACTACCACAAATACTACTGTAAATACTACTGTAAACACTACTACAAACATGGTGGAGCTACTGGTACTTTTACTACTACTACTACTAATACTGCTGTAAATACTACTGTAAATACTACTACAAACATGGTGGAGCTACTGGTACTTTTACTGCTACTACTACAAATACTACTGTAAATACTACTGTAAATACTACTACAAACATGGTGGAGCTACTGGTTCTTTTACTACTACTACCACAAATACTACTGTAAATACTACTGTAAACACTGCTACAAACATGGTGGAGCTACTGGTACTTTTACTACTACTTCTACAAATACTACTGTAAATACTACTGTAAACACTACTACAAACATGGTGGAGCTACTGGTACTTTTACTACTACTACTACAAATACTACTGTAAATACTACTGTAAACACTACTACAAACATGGTGGAGCTACTGGTACTTTTACTACTATTACTACTACAAATACTACTGTAAATACTACTGTAAACACTACTACAAACATGGTGGAGCTACTGGTACTTTTACTACTACTACTACAAATACTACTGTAAATACTACTGTAAACACTACTACAAACATGGTGGAGCTAATGATACTTTTACTACTACTACTACAAATACTACTGTAAATACTACTGTAAACACTACTACAAACATGGTGGAGCTACTGGTACTTTTACTACTACTACTACAAATACTACTGTAAATACAACTGTAAACACTACTACAAACATGGTGGAGCCACTGGTACTTTTACTACTACTACTACAAATACTACTGTAAATACAACTGTAAACACTACTACAAAAATGGTGGAGCTACTGGTACTTTTACTACTACTACTACAAATACTACTACAAATACTACTGTAAATGCTACTGTAAACACTACTACAAACATGGTGGAGCTACTGGTACTTTTACTACTACTACTACAAAAACTACTGTAAATACTACTGTAAACACTAATACAAACATGGTGAAGCTACTGGTACTTTTACTACTACTACTACAAATACTACTGTAAACACTACTACAAGATGGTGGAGCTACTGGTACTTTTACTACTACTACTACAAATACTTTTGTAAATACTTCTGTAAACACTACTACAAACATGGTGGAGCTACTGGTACTTTTACTACTACTACTACAAATACTACTGTAAAAAATACTGTAAACACTACTACAAACATGGTGGAGCTACTGGTACTTTTACTACTACTACTACAAATACTACTGTAAATGCTACTGTAAACACTACTACAAACATGGTGGAGCTACTGGTACTTTTACTACTACTACTACAAATACTACTGTAAATACTACTGTAAACACTTCTACAAACATGGTGGAGCTACTGGTACTTATACTACTACTACTACAAATACTACTGTAAATACTACTGTAAACACTACTACAAACATGGTGGAGCTACTGGTACTTTTACTACTACTACTACAAATACTACTACAAATACTACTGTAAACACTACTACAAACATGGTGGAGCTACTGATAGTTTTACTACTACTACTACAAATACTAATGTAAATACTACTGTAAACACTACTAAAAACATGGTGGAGCTACTGGTACTTTTACTACTACTACTACTACAAATACTACTGTAAATACTACTGTAAACACTACTACAAACATGGTGGAGCTACTGGTACTTTTACTACTACTACTACAAATACTACTGTAAATACTACCGTAAACACTACTACAAACATGGTGGAGCTACTGGTTCTTTTACTACTACTACTACAAATACTACTGTAAATGCTACTGTAAACACTACTACAAACATGGTGGAGCTACTGGTACTTTTACTACTACTACTACAAATACTACTGTAAATACTACTGTAAACACTACTACAAACATGGTGGAGCTACTGGTACTTTTACTACTACTACTACAAATACTACTGTAAATACTACTGTAAACACTACTAAAAACATGGTGGAGCTACTGGTACTTTTACTACTACTACTACAACTACTACTGTAAACACTACTACAAACATGGTGGAGCTACTGGTACTTTTACTACTACTACATACAAATACTACTACAAATACTACTGTAAATGCTACTGTAAACACTACTACAAACATGGTGGAGCTACTGATACTTTTACTACTACTACAAATACTCCTGTAAATACTACTGTAAACACTACTACAAACATGGTGGAGCTACTGGTACTTTTACTACTACTACTACAAATACTACTTTAAATACTACTGTAAACACTACTACAAACATGGTGGAGCTACTGGTACTCTTACTACAACTACTACAAATACTACTGTAAATACTACTGTAAATACTACTGTAAACACTACTACAAACATGGTGGAGATACTGGTACTTTTACTACTACTACCACAAATACTACTGTAAATACTACTGTAAACACTACTACAAACATGGTGGAGCTACTGGTACTTTTACTACTACCACTACAAATACTGCTGTAAATACTACTGTAAACACTACTACAAACATGGTGGAGCTACAGGTACTTTTACTACTACTACTACTACTACAAATACTACTGTAAATACTACTGTAAACACTACTAAAAAACATGGTAGAGCTACTGGTACTTTTACTACTACTACTACAAATACTACTACAAATACTACTGTAAATACTACTGTAAATACTACTGTAAATACTACTACAAACATGGTGGAGCTACTGGTACTTTTACTACTACTACTACAAATACTTTGTAAATACTACTGTAAACACTACTACAAACATGGTGGAGCTACTGGTACTTTTACTACTACTACTACAAATACTACTGTAAATACTACTGTAAACACTACTACAAACATGGTGGAGCTACTGGTACTTTTACTACAAATACTACTGTAAATACTACTGTGAACACTACTACAAACATGGTGGAGCTACTGGTACTTTTACTACTACTACTACAAATACTACTACAAATACTACTGTAAATGCTACTGTAAACACTACTACAAACATGGTGGAGCTACTGGTACTTTTACTACTACTACTACAAATACTACTGTAAATACTACTGTAAACACTACTACAAACATGGTGGAGCTACTGGTACTTTTACTACTACTACTACAAATACTACTGTAAACACTACTACAAACATGGTGGAGCTACTGGTACTTTTACTACTACTACTACAAATACTATTGTAAATACTACTGTAAACACTACTACAAACATGGTGGAGCTACTGGTACTTTTACTACTACTACTACAAATACTACTGTAAATACTACTACAAACGTGGTGGAGCTACTGGTACTTTTACTACTACTACTACAAATACTACTACAAATACTAATGTAAATACTACTGTAAACACTACTAAAAACATGGTGGAGCTACTGGTACTTTTACTACTACTACTACTACAAATACTACTGTAAATACTACTGTAAACACTACTACAAACATGGTGGAGCTACTGGTACTTTTACTACAAATACTACTGTAAATACTACTGTGAACACTACTACAAACATGGTGGAGCTACTGGTACTTTTACTACTACTACTACAAATACTACTACAAATACTACTGTAAATGCTACTGTAAACACTACTACAAACATGGTGGAGCTACTGGTACTTTTACTACTACTACTACTACAAATACTACTCTAAACACTACTACAAACATGGTGGAGCTACTGGTACTTTTACTACTACTACTACAAATACTACTGTAAATACTACTGTAAACACTACTACAAACGTGGTGGAGCTACTGGTACTTTTACTACTACTACTACAAATACTACTACAAATACTACTGTAAATGCTACTGTAAACACTACTACAAACATGGTGGAGCTACTGGTACTTTTACTACTACTACTACAAATACTACTGTAAATACTACTACAAACGTGGTGGAGCTACTGGTACTTTTACTACTACTACTACAAATACTACTACAAATACTAATGTAAATACTACTGTAAACACTACTAAAAACATGGTGGAGCTACTGGTACTTTTACTACTACTACTACTACAAATACTACTGTAAATACTACTGTAAACACTACTACAAACATGGTGGAGCTACTGGTACTTTTACTACAAATACTACTGTAAATACTACTGTGAACACTACTACAAACATGGTGGAGCTACTGGTACTTTTACTACTACTACTACAAATACTACTACAAATACTACTGTAAATGCTACTGTAAACACTACTACAAACATGGTGGAGCTACTGGTACTTTTACTACTACTACTACTACAAATACTACTCTAAACACTACTACAAACATGGTGGAGCTACTGGTACTTTTACTACTACTACTACAAATACTACTGTAAATACTACTGTAAACACTACTACAAACGTGGTGGAGCTACTGGTACTTTTACTACTACTACTACAAATACTACTACAAATACTACTGTAAATGCTACTGTAAACACTACTACAAACATGGTGGAGCTACTGGTACTTTTACTACTACTACTACAAATACTACTGTAAACACTACTACAAACATGGTGGAGCTACATGTTCTTTTACTACTACTACTACAAATACTACTGTAAACACTACTACAAACATGGTGGAGCTACTGGTACTTTTACTACTACTACTACAAATACTATTGTAAATACTACTGTAAACACTACTACAAACGTGGTGGAGCTACTGGTACTTTTACTACTACTACTACAAATACTACTACAAATACTACTGTAAATGCTACTGTAAACACTACTACAAACATGGTGGAGCTACTGGTACTTTTACTACTACTACTACAAATACTACTGTAAATACTACTGTAAACACTACTACAAACATGGTGGAGCTACTGGTACTTTTACTACTACTACTACAAATACTACTGTAAACACTACTACAAACATGGTGGAGCTACTGGTACTTTTACTACTACTACTACAAATACTATTGTAAATACTACTGTAAACACTACTACAAACATGGTGGAGCTACTGGTACTTTTACTACTACTACTACAAATACTACTGTAAATACTACTACAAACGTGGTGGAGCTACTGGTACTTTTACTACTACTACTACAAATACTACTACAAATACTACTGTAAATGCTACTGTAAACACTACTACAAACATGGTGGAGCTACTGGTACTTTTACTACTACTACTACTACAAATACTACTCTAAACACTACTACAAACATGGTGGAGCTACTGGTACTTTTACTACTACTACTACAAATACTACTGTAAATACTACTGTAAACACTACTACAAACGTGGTGGAGCTACTGGTACTTTTACTACTACTACTACAAATACTACTACAAATACTACTGTAAATGCTACTGTAAACACTACTACAAACATGGTGGAGCTACTGGTACTTTTACTACTACTACTACAAATACTACTGTAAACACTACTACAAACATGGTGGAGCTACATGTTCTTTTACTACTACTACTACAAATACTACTGTAAACACTACTACAAACATGGTGGAGCTACTGGTACTTTTACTACTACCACTACAAATACTATTGTAAATACTACTGTAAACACTACTACAAACGTGGTGGAGCTACTGGTACTTTTACTACTACTACTACAAATACTACTACAAATACTACTGTAAATGCTACTGTAAACACTACTACAAACATGGTGGAGCTACTGGTACTTTTACTACTACTACTACAAATACTACTGTAAATACTACTGTAAACACTACTACAAACATGGTGGAGCTACTGGTACTTTTACTACTACTACTACAAATACTACTGTAAACACTACTACAAACATGGTGGAGCTACTGGTACTTTTACTACTACTACTACAAATACTATTGTAAATACTACTGTAAACACTACTACAAACATGGTGGAGCTACTGGTACTTTTACTACTACTACTACAAATACTACTGTAAATACTACTACAAACGTGGTGGAGCTACTGGTACTTTTACTACTACTACTACAAATACTACTACAAATACTACAGTAAATACTACTGTAAACACTACTACAAACATGGTGGAGCTACTGGTACTTTTACTACTACTACTACAAATACTACTACAAATACTACTGTAAATACTACTGTAAACACTACTAGAAACATGGTGGAGCTACTGGTACTTTTACTACTACTACTACAAATACTACTGTAAATACTACTGTAAACACTACTACAAACATGGTGGAGCTACTGGTACTTTTACTACTACTACTACAAATACTACTGTAAATACTACTGTAAACACTACTACAAACATGGTGGAGCTACTGGTACTTTTACTACTACTACTACAAATACTACTGTAAACACTACTACAAACATGGTGGAGCTACTGGTACTTTTACTACTACTACTACAAATACTATTGTAAATACTACTGTAAACACTACTACAAACATGGTGGAGCTACTGGTACTTTTACTACTACTACTACAAATACTACTGTAAATACTACTACAAACGTGGTGGAGCTACTGGTACTTTTACTACTACTACTACAAATACTACTACAAATACTACAGTAAATACTACTGTAAACACTACTACAAACATGGTGGAGCTACTGGTACTTTTACTACTACTACTACAAATACTACTGTAAATACTACTGTAAACACTACTACAAACATGGTGGAGCTACTGGTACTTTTACTACTACTACTACTACAAATACTACTGTAAATACTACTGTAAACACTACTACAAACATGGTGGAGCTACTGGTACTTTTACTACTACTACTACAAATACTACTACAAATACTACTGTAAATACTACTGTAAACACTACTAGAAACATGGTGGAGCTACTGGTACTTTTACTACTACTACTACAAATACTACTGTAAATACTACTGTAAACACTACTACAAGCATGGTGGAGCTACTGATACTTTTACTACTACTACTACAAATACTACTGTAAATACTACTGTAAACACTTCTAAAAACATGGTGGAGCTACTGGTACTTTTACTACTACTACTACTACAAATACTACTGTAAATACTACTGTAAATACTACTACAAACATGGTGAAGCTACTGGTACTTTTACTACTACTACTACAAATACTACTGTAAATACTACTGTAAACACTACTACAAACATGGCGGAGCTACTGGTACTTTTACTACAAATACTACTGTAAATACTACTGTAAACACTACTACAAACATGGTGGAGCTACTGGTACTTTTACTACTACTACTACAAATACTACTGTAAATGCTACTGTAAACACTACTACAAACATGGTGGAGCTACTGGTACTTTTACTACTACTACTACAAATACTACTGTAAATACTACTGTAAACACTACTACAAACATGGTGGAGCTACTGGTACTTTTACTACTACTACTACAAATACTACTGTAAATACTACTGTAAACACTACTAAAAACATGGTGGAGCTACTGGTACTTTTACTACTACTACTACAAATACTACTGTAAACACTACTACAAACATGGTGGAGCTACTGGTACTTTTACTACTACTACATACAAATACTACTACAAATACTACTGTAAATGCTACTGTAAACACTACTACAAACATGGTGGAGCTATTGGTACTTTTACTACTACTACAAATACTCCTGTAAATACTACTGTAAACACTACTACAAACATGGTGGAGCTACTGGTACTTTTACTACTACTACTACAAATACTACTTTAAATACTACTGTAAACACTACTACAAACCTGGTGGAGCTACTGGTACTCTTACTACAACTACTACAAATACTACTGTAAATACTACTGTAAATACTACTACAAACATGGTGGAGCTACTGGTACTTTTACTACTATTACTACAAATACTACTGTAAATACTACTGTAAACACTACTACAAACATGGTGGAGATACTGGTACTTTTACTACTACTACCACAAATACTACTGTAAATACTACTGTAAACACTACTACAAACATGGTGGAGCTACTGGTACTTTTACTACTACTACTACAAATACTACTGTAAATACTACTGTAAACACTACTACAAACATGGTGGAACTACTGGTACTTTTACTACTACTACTACAAATACTGCTGTAAATACTACTGTAAGCACTACTACAAACATGGTGGAGCTACTGGTACTTTTACTACTACCACTACAAATACTGCTGTAAATACTACTGTAAACACTACTACAAACATGGTGGAGCTACAGGTACTTTTACTACTACTACTACTACTACAAATACTACTGTAAATACTACTGTAAACACTACTAAAAAACATGGTAGAGCTACTGGTACTTTTACTACTACTACTACAAATACTACTACAAATACTACTGTAAATACTACTGTAAATACTACTGTAAATACTACTACAAACATGGTGGAGCTACTGGTACTTTTACTACTACTACTACAAATACTACTACAAATACTACTGTAAATACTACTGTAAATACTACTGTAAATACTACTACAAACATGGTGGAGCTACTGGTACTTTTACTACTACTACTACAAATACTACTGTAAATACTACTGTAAACACTACTACAAATATGGTGGAGCTACTGGTACTTTTACTACTACTACTACAAATACTACTGTAAATACTACTGTAAACACTACTACAAACATGGTGGAGCTACTGGTACTTTTACTACTACTACTACAAATACTACTGTAAACACTACTACAAACATGGTGGAGCTACTGGTACTTTTACTACTACTACTACAAATACTATTGTAAATACTACTGTAAACACTACTACAAACATGGTGGAGCTACTGGTACTTTTACTACTACTACTACAAATACTACTGTAAATACTACTACAAACGTGGTGGAGCTACTGGTACTTTTACTACTACTACTACAAATACTACTACAAATACTACAGTAAATACTACTGTAAACACTACTACAAACATGGTGGAGCTACTGGTACTTTTACTACTACTACTACATATACTACTGTAAATACTACTGTAAACACTACTACAAACATGGTGGAGCTACTGGTACTTTTACTACTACTACTACAAATACTACTACAAATACTACTGTAAATACTACTGTAAACACTACTAGAAACATGGTGGAGCTACTGGTACTTTTACTACTACTACTACAAATACTACTGTAAATACTACTGTAAACACTACTACAAACATGGTGGAGCTACTGATACTTTTACTACTACTACTACAAATACTACTGTAAACACTTCTAAAAACATGGTGGAGCTACTGGTTCTTTTACTACTACTACTACTACAAATACTACTGTAAATACTACTGTAAATACTACTACAAACATGGTGAAGCTACTGGTACTTTTACTACTACTACTACAAATACTACTGTAAATACTACTGTAAACACTACTACAAACATGGTGGAGCTACTGGTACTTTTACTACAAATACTACTGTAAATACTACTGTAAACACTTCTAAAAACATGGTGGAGCTACTGGTTCTTTTACTACTACTACTACTACTACTACAAATACTACTGTAAATACTACTGTAAATACTACTACAAACATGGTGAAGCTACTGGTACTTTTACTACTACTACTACAAATACTACTGTAAATACTACTGTAAATACTACTAAAAACATGGTGGAGCTACTGGTACTTTTACTACTACTATTACAAATACTACTGTAAACACTACTACAAACATGGTGGATCTACTGGTACTTTTACTACTACTACTACAAATACTATTGTAAATACTACTGTAAATACTACTACAAACGTGGTGGAGCTACTGGTACTTTTACTACTAGTACTACAAATACTACTACAAATACTACTGTAAATGCTACTGTAAATACTACTACAAACATGGTGGAGCTACTGGTACTTTTACTACTATTACTACAAATACTATTGTAAATACTACTGTAAACACTACTACAAACATGGTGGAGCTACAGGTACTTTTACTACTACTACTACTACTACAAATACTACTGTAAATACTACTGTAAACACTACTAAAAAACATGGTAGAGCTACTGGTACTTTTACTACTACTACTACAAATACTACTACAAATACTACTGTAAATACTACTGTAAATACTACTGTAAATACTACTACAAACATGGTGGAGCTACTGGTACTTTTACTACTACTACTACAAATACTACTACAAATACTACTGTAAATACTACTGTAAATACTACTGTAAATACTACTACAAACATGGTGGAGCTACTGGTACTTTTACTACTACTACTACAAATACTACTGTAAATACTACTGTAAACACTACTACAAATATGGTGGAGCTACTGGTACTTTTACTACTACTACTACAAATACTACTGTAAATACTACTGTAAACACTACTACAAACATGGTGGAGCTACTGGTACTTTTACTACTACTACTACAAATACTACTGTAAACACTACTACAAACATGGTGGAGCTACTGGTACTTTTACTACTACTACTACAAATACTATTGTAAATACTACTGTAAACACTACTACAAACATGGTGGAGCTACTGGTACTTTTACTACTACTACTACAAATACTACTGTAAATACTACTACAAACGTGGTGGAGCTACTGGTACTTTTACTACTACTACTACAAATACTACTACAAATACTACAGTAAATACTACTGTAAACACTACTACAAACATGGTGGAGCTACTGGTACTTTTACTACTACTACTACATATACTACTGTAAATACTACTGTAAACACTACTACAAACATGGTGGAGCTACTGGTACTTTTACTACTACTACTACAAATACTACTACAAATACTACTGTAAATACTACTGTAAACACTACTAGAAACATGGTGGAGCTACTGGTACTTTTACTACTACTACTACAAATACTACTGTAAATACTACTGTAAACACTACTACAAACATGGTGGAGCTACTGATACTTTTACTACTACTACTACAAATACTACTGTAAATACTACTGTAAACACTTCTAAAAACATGGTGGAGCTACTGGTTCTTTTACTACTACTACTACTACAAATACTACTGTAAATACTACTGTAAATACTACTACAAACATGGTGAAGCTACTGGTACTTTTACTACTACTACTACAAATACTACTGTAAATACTACTGTAAACACTACTACAAACATGGTGGAGCTACTGGTACTTTTACTACAAATACTACTGTAAATACTACTGTAAACACTTCTAAAAACATGGTGGAGCTACTGGTTCTTTTACTACTACTACTACTACTACTACAAATACTACTGTAAATACTACTGTAAATACTACTACAAACATGGTGAAGCTACTGGTACTTTTACTACTACTACTACAAATACTACTGTAAATACTACTGTAAATACTACTAAAAACATGGTGGAGCTACTGGTACTTTTACTACTACTATTACAAATACTACTGTAAACACTACTACAAACATGGTGGATCTACTGGTACTTTTACTACTACTACTACAAATACTATTGTAAATACTACTGTAAATACTACTACAAACGTGGTGGAGCTACTGGTACTTTTACTACTAGTACTACAAATACTACTACAAATACTACTGTAAATGCTACTGTAAATACTACTACAAACATGGTGGAGCTACTGGTACTTTTACTACTATTACTACAAATACTACTGTAAATACTACTGTAAACACTACTACAAACATGGTGGAGATACTGGTACTTTTACTACTACTACCACAAATACTACTGTAAATACTACTGTAAACACTACTACAAACATGGTGGAGCTGCTGGTACTTTTACTACTACTACTACAAATACTACTGTAAATACTACTGTAAACACTACTACAAACATGGTGGAGCTACTGGTAGTTTTACTACTACTACCACAAATACTACTGTAAATACTACTGTAAACACTACTACAAACATGGTGGAGCTGCTGGTACTTTTACTACTACTACTACAAATACTACTGTAAATACTACTGTAAGCACTACTACAAACATGGTGGAGCTACAGGTACTTTTACTACTACTACTACTACTACAAATACTATTGTAAATACTACTGTAAACCCTACTAAAAAACATGGTAGAGCTACTGGTACTTTTACTACTACTACTACAAATACTACTACAAATACTACTGTAAATACTACTGTAAATACTACTGTAAATACTACTACAAACATGGTGGAGCTACTGGTACTTTTACTACTACCACTACTAATACTGCTGTAAATACTACTGTAAACACTACTACAAACATGGTGGAGCTACAGGTACTTTTACTACTACTACTACTACAAATACTACTGTAAATACTACTGTAAACATTACTAAAAAACATGGTAGAGCTACTGGTACTTTTACTACTACTACTACAAATACTACTACAAATACTACTGTAAATACTACTGTAAATACTACTGTAAATACTACTACAAACATGGTGGAGCTACTGGTACTTTTACTACTACTACTACAAATACTACTGTAAATACTACTGTAAACACTACTACAAATATGGTGGAGCTACTGGTACTTTTACTACTACTACTACAAATACTACTGTAAATACTACTGTAAACACTACTACAAACATGGTGGAGCTACTGGTACTTTTACTACTACTACTACAAATACTACTGTAAATACTACTGTAAACACTACTACAAACATGGTGGAGCTACTGGTACTTTTACTACTACTACTACAAATACTACTGTAAATACTACTGTAAACACTACTACAAACATGGTGGAGCTACTGGTACTTTTACTACTACTACTACTACAAATACTACTGTAAATACTACTGTAAACACTACTACAAACATGGTGGAGCTACTGGTACTTTTACTACTACTACTACAAATACTTTGTAAATACTACTGTAAACACTACTACAAACATGGTGGAGCTACTGGTACTTTTACTACAAATACTACTGTAAATACTACTGTGAACACTACTACAAACATGGTGGAGCTACTGGTACTTTTACTACTACTACTACAAATACTACTACAAATACTACTGTAAATGCTACTGTAAACACTACTACAAACATGGTGGAGCTACTGGTACTTTTACTACTACTACTACTACAAATACTACTGTAAACACTACTACAAACATGGAGGAGCTACTGGTACTTTTACTACTACTACTACAAATACTATTTAAATACTACTCTAAACACTACTACAAACATGGTGGAGCTACTGGTACTTTTACTACTACAAATACTACTGTAAATACTACTGTAAACACTACTACAAACGTGGTGGAGCTACTGGTACTTTTACTACTACTACTACAAATACTACTACAAATACTACTGTAAATGCTACTGTAAACACTACTACAAACATGGTGGAGCTACTGGTACTTTTACTACTACTACTACAAATACTACTGTAAATACTACTGTAAACACTACTACAAACATGGTGGAGCTACTGGTACTTTTACTACTACTTCTACAAATACTACTGTAAACACTACTACAAACATGGTGGAGCTACTGGTACTTTTACTACTACTACTACAAATACTATTGTAAATACTACTATAAACACTACTACAAACATGGTGGAGCTACTGGTACTTTTACTACTACTACTACAAATACTACTGTAAATACTACTACAAACGTGGTGGAGCTACTGGTACTTTTACTACTACTACTACAAATACTACTACAAATACTACAGTAAATACTACTGTAAACACTACTACAAACATGGTGGAGCTACTGGTACTTTTACTACTACTACTACAAATACTACTGTAAATACTACTGTAAACACTACTACAAACATGGTGGAGCTACTGGTACTTTTACTACTACTACTACTACAAATACTACTGTAAATACTACTGTAAACACTACTACAAACATGGTGGAGCTACTGGTACTTTTACTACTACTACTACAAATACTACTACAAATACTACTGTAAATACTACTGTAAACACTACTACAAACATGGTGGAGCTACTGGTACTTTTACTACTACAAATACTACTGTAAATACTACTGTAAACACTACTACAAACGTGGTGGAGCTACTGGTACTTTTACTACTACTACTACAAATACTACTACAAATACTACTGTAAATGCTACTGTAAACACTACTACAAACATGGTGGAGCTACTGGTACTTTTACTACTACTACTACAAATACTACTGTAAATACTACTGTAAACACTACTACAAACATGGTGGAGCTACTGGTACTTTTACTACTACTTCTACAAATACTACTGTAAACACTACTACAAACATGGTGGAGCTACTGGTACTTTTACTACTACTACTACAAATACTATTGTAAATACTACTGTAAACACTACTACAAACATGGTGGAGCTACTGGTACTTTTACTACTACTACTACTACAAATACTACTGTAAATACTACTACAAACGTGGTGGAGCTACTGGTACTTTTACTACTACTACTACAAATACTACTACAAATACTACAGTAAATACTACTGTAAACACTACTACAAACATGGTGGAGCTACTGGTACTTTTACTACTACTACTACAAATACTACTGTAAATACTACTGTAAACACTACTACAAACATGGTGGAGCTACTGATACTTTTACTACTACTACTACAAATACTACTGTAAATACTACTGTAAACACTTCTAAAAACATGGTGGAGCTACTGGTTCTTTTACTACTACTACTACTACAAATACTACTGTAAATACTACTGTAAATACTACTACAAACATGGTGAAGCTACTGGTACTTTTACTACTACTACTACAAATACTACTGTAAATACTACTGTAAACACTACTACAAACATGGTGGAGCTACTGGTACTTTTACTACAAATACTACTGTAAATACTACTGTAAACACTACTAAAAACATGGTGGAGCTACTGGTACTTTTACTACTACTACTACAAATACTACTGTAAATACTACTGTAAACACTACTACAAACATGGTGGAGCTACTGGTACTTTTACTACTACTACTACAAATACTACTGTAAATACTACTACAAACGTGGTGGAGCTACTGGTACTTTTACTACTACTACTACAAATACTACTACAAATACTACAGTAAATACTACTGTAAACACTACTACAAACATGGTGGAGCTACTGGTACTTTTACTACTACTACTACAAATACTACTGTAAATACTACTGTAAACACTACTACAAACATGGTGGAGCTACTGATACTTTTACTACTACTACTACAAATACTACTGTAAATACTACTGTAAACACTTCTAAAAACATGGTGGAGCTACTGGTTCTTTTACTACTACTACTACTACAAATACTACTGTAAATACTACTGTAAACACTACTACAAACATGGTGGAGCTACTGGTACTTTTACTACAAATACTACAGTAAATACTACTGTAAACACTACTACAAACATGGTGGAGCTACTGGTACTTTTACTACTTCTACTACAAATACTACTACAAATACTACTGTAAATGCTACTGTAAACACTACTACAAACATGGTGGAGCTACTGTTACTTTTACTACTACTACTACAAATACTACTGTAAATACTACTGTAAACACTACTAAAAACATGGTGGAGCTACTGGTACTTTTACTACTACTACTACAAATACTACTGTAAACACTACTACAAACATGGTGGAGCTACTGGTACTTTTACTACTACTACTACAAATACTATTGTAAATACTACTGTAAATACTTCTACAAACGTGGTGGAGCTACTGGTACTTTTACTACTACTACTACAAATACTACTACAAATACTACTGTAAATACTACTGTAAACACTACTACAAACATGGTGGAGCTACTGGTACTTTTACTACTACTACTACAAATACTACTGTAAATACTACTGTAAACATGTCGGTGTAATCCCTCATTGGTCCAGGCGTGTTCCATAGTAGAAAAAGCTTCAGTTGTTTCATCTGGACTCAGTTTGCAAAAATAGACGTTTCGACTCTCATCCAAGAGTCATTGTCAATAACAGAATTTAGGTCGAGAACTCCGATATTAATACTGTTCTGTGGTAAGACCCGCCCATTGGGAGGAGCCTTCCTGAAGTAGAAAGAGTTGTTTGTTTCAACAGAAACTCCCCCTTGTATCTACCGAGCCTATTCAGAATCTTAATGGGCTATTAGAATCCTCTTTGTCTTTGTGAGACCCTGGCTCAACCACCCTGAGTACCTGATTAGCATCTAAATGTCCTCTACCTTTCCAGGGGTTCAGAATCCCATTGTAAATAACAGGAAGATGAAACCTAAGCCCTCCATTTCTGTTTAAAGAAGGTCTTTCTTTTTTAACAAAAATAGCTTCCTTGACTCCTCTTTCAAACCATCTTTTCTCCTGCTTAAAACCTTCACCTCACCTTTGAGAAGAAGGCACTGTCCTCATTCTCAGGCATAGCTCCAAAACTGTGGCTCCGCTATGTCGATGATACTTTTGTAACAATTAAGAAACAAGAGCTGGAAACCTTCTCTGATCACATCAATGCTGTGGACCCACATATCAGGTTTACAAGAGAAGACGCTAAGGAGAACCGCTTGGCCTTTCTTGATTGTTCCACGATCAGAGGAGAGGACGGGAAACTCCAAATAGAAGTATATAGGAAACCTACACACACGGACCAGTATCTGCTCTTTGGTTCCAACCACCCACTACAGCACAAGCTGGGGGTGATCAGAACCTTACAACACAGAGCTCAAGGTGTGCCCACCAGCTCAGAGGGCAAGAAGAAAGAGGAAAAACATGTCCGAAATGCCCTCTCAGCCTGTGGTTACCCCGCTTGGGCTCTCAACAGAGTGAAGAGAACCAAGAAGCAGGACAAAAGGGAAACTGAACAGAGAAGGAAGGGTGTTTCTATCCCTTATGTGTCTGGCCTGTCGGAAAAACTGCAGAGAATTTTTAGACAACACGAAGTCCCTGTTTATTTTAAACCAGGAAACACTTTAAGACAAAAACTGGTTCACCCTAAGGACAAGGTGCCGACTCAAAAACAGAGCAATGTCGATCCAATGCAGTGAAGAAAGTTGTAAAGAACGTTACATAGGTGAGACAAAACAGCCTCTACACAAGAGGCTTTATCAGCACAGAAGAAATACAAGTTCAGGACCTCAGAGGGCCGTGCATCTCCATCTTGAAGCCTCTAATCACTCGTTTGAAGACGGTGAGGTGAAGGTTTTAAGCAGGAGAAAAGATGGTTTGAAAGAGGAGTCAAGGAAGCTATTTTTGTTAAAAAAGAAAGACCTTCTTTAAACAGAAATGGAGGGCTTAGGTTTCATCTTCCTGTTATTTACAATGGGATTCTGAACCCCTGGAAAGGTAGAGGACCAGGACATTTAGATGCTAATCAGGTCCTCAGGGTGGTTGAGCCAGGGTCTCACTAAGACAAAGAGGTTTCTAATAGCCCATTAAAATTCTGAATAGGCTCGGTAGATACAAGGGGGAGTTTCTGTTGAAACAAACAACTCTTTCTACTTCAGGAAGGCTCCTCCCAATGGGCGGGTCTTACCACAGAACAGTATTAATATGGGAGTTCTCGACCTAAATTCTGTTATTGACAATGACTCTTGGATGAGAGTCGAAACGTCTATTTTTGCAAACTGAGTCCAGATGAAACAACTGAAGCTTTTTCTACTACTACTGTAAACACTACTACAAACGTGGTGGAGCTACTGGTACTTTTACTACTACTACTACAAATACTACTACAAACACTACTGTAAATGCTACTGTAAACACTACTACAAACATGGTGGAGCTACTGGTACTTTTACTACTACTACTACAAATACTACTGTAAATACTACTGTAAACACTACTACAAACATGGTGGAGCTACTGGTACTTTTACTACTACTTGTACAAATACTACTGTAAATATTACTGTAAACACTACTACAAACATGGTGGAGCTACTGGTACTTTTACTACTACTACTACTACAAATACTACTGTAAATACTACTGTAAACACTACTACAAACATGGTGGAGCTAATGATACTTTTACTACTACTACTACAAATACTACTGTAAATACTACTGTAAACACTACTAAGAACATGGTGGAGCTACTGGTTCTTTTACTATTACTACTACAAATACTACTGTAAATACTACTGTAAACACTACTACAAACATGGTGGAGCTAATGATACTTTTACTACTACTACTACAAATACTACTGTAAATACTACTGTAAACACTACTAAGAACATGGTGGAGCTACTGGTTCTTTTACTACTACTACTACAAATACTACTGTAAATACTACTGTAAACACTACTACAAACATGGTGGAGCCACTGGTACTTTTACTACTACTACTACAAATACTACTGTAAATACTACTATAAACACTACTACAAAAATGGTGGAGCTACTGGTACTTTTACTACTAATACTACAAATACTACTACAAATACTACTGTAAATGCTACTGTAAACACTACTACAAACATGGTGGAGCTACTGGTACTTTTACTACTACTACTACAAATACTACTGTAAATACTACTGTAAACACTAATACAAACATGGTGGAGCTACTGGTACTTTTACTACTACTACTACAAATACTACTGTAAACACTACTACAAACATGGTGGAGCTACAGGTACTTTTACTACTACTACTACAAATACTTTTGTAAATACTTCTGTAAACACTACTACAAACATGGTGGAGCTACTGGTACTTTTACTACTACTACTACAAATACTACTGTAAATACTACTGTAAACACTACTACAAACGTGGTGGAGCTACTGGTACTTTTACTACTATTACTACTACTACTACTACAAATACTACTGTAAATACTACTGTAAACACTACTAAGAACATGGTGGAGCTACTGGTTCTTTTACTACTACTACTACAAATACTACTGTAAATACTACTGTAAACACTACTACAAACATGGTGGAGCTACTGGTACTTTTACTACTACTACTACAAATACTACTGTAAATACTACTGTAAACACTACTACAAACATGGTGGAGCCACTGGTACTTTTACTACTACTACTACAAATACTACTGTAAATACTACTGTAAACACTACTACAAAAATGGTGGAGCTACTGGTACTTTTACTACTACTACCACAAATACTACTGTAAATACTACTGTAAACACTACTATAAACATGGTGGAGCTACTGGTACTTTTACTACTACTACTACAAATACAACTGTAAATATTACTGTAAACACTACTACAAACGTGGTGGAGCTACTGGTACTTTTACTACTACTACTACAAATACTACTACAAACACTACTGTAAATGCTACTGTAAACACTACTACAAACATGGTGGAGCTACTGGTACTTTTACTACTACTACTACAAATACTACTGTAAACACTACTACAAACATGGTGGAGCTACTGGTACTTTTACTACTACTTGTACAAATACTACTGTAAATATTACTGTAAACACTACTACAAACATGGTGGAGCTACTGGTACTTTTACTACTACTACTACTACAAATACTACTGTAAATACTACTGTAAACACTACTACAAACATGGTGGAGCTACTGGTACTTTTACTATTACTACTACAAATACTACTGTAAATACTACTGTAAACACTACTACAAACATGGTGGAGCTAATGATACTTTTACTACTACTACTACAAATACTACTGTAAATACTACTGTAAACACTACTAAGAACATGGTGGAGCTACTGGTTCTTTTACTACTACTACTACAAATACTACTGTAAATACTACTGTAAACACTACTACAAACATGGTGGAGCCACTGGTACTTTTACTACTACTACTACAAATACTACTGTAAATACTACTATAAACACTACTACAAAAATGGTGGAGCTACTGGTACTTTTACTACTACTACTACAAATACTACTACAAATACTACTGTAAATGCTACTGTAAACACTACTACAAACATGGTGGAGCTACTGGTACTTTTACTACTACTACTACAAATACTACTGTAAATACTACTGTAAACACTAATACAAACATGGTGGAGCTACTGGTACTTTTACTACTACTACTACAAATACTACTGTAAACACTACTACAAACATGGTGGAGCTACAGGTACTTTTACTACTACTACTACAAATACTTTTGTAAATACTTCTGTAAACACTACTACAAACATGGTGGAGCTACTGGTACTTTTACTACTACTACTACAAATACTACTGTAAATACTACTGTAAACACTACTACAAACGTGGTGGAGCTACTGGTACTTTTACTACTATTACAACTACTACTACTACAAATACTACTGTAAATACTACTGTAAACACTACTAAGAACATGGTGGAGCTACTGGTTCTTTTACTACTACTACTACAAATACTACTGTAAATACTACTGTAAACACTACTACAAACATGGTGGAGCTACTGGTACTTTTACTACTACTACTACAAATACTACTGTAAATACTACTGTAAACACTACTACAAACATGGTGGAGCCACTGGTACTTTTACTACTACTACTACAAATACTACTGTAAATACTACTGTAAACACTACTACAAAAATGGTGGAGCTACTGGTACTTTTACTACTACTACTACAAATACTACTACAAATACTACTGTAAATGCTACTGTAAACACTACTACAAACATGGTGGAGCTACTGGTACTTTTACTACTACTACTACAAATACTACTGTAAATACTACTGTAAACACTAATACAAACATGGTGGAGCTACTGGTACTTTTACTACTACTACTACAAATACTACTGTAAACACTACTACAAACATGGTGGAGCTACTGGTACTTTTACTACTACTACTACAAATACTTTTGTAAATACTTCTGTAAACACTAATACAAACATGGTGGAGCTACTGGTACTTTTACTACTACTACTACAAATACTACTGTAAATACTACTGTAAACACTACTACAAACGTGGTGGAGCTACTGGTACTTTTACTACTACTACTACAAATACTACTGTAAATGCTACTGTAAACACTACTACAAACATGGTGGAGCTACTGGTACTTTTACTACTACTACTACAAATACTACTGTAAATACTACTGTAAACACTATTACAAACATGGTGGAGCTACTGGTACTTTTACTACTACTACAAATACTCCTGTAAATACTACTGTAAACACTACTACAAACATGGTGGAGCTATTGGTACTTTTACTACTACTACTACAAATACTACTGTAAATACTACTGTAAACACTACTACAAACATGGTGGAGCTACTGGTACTTTTACTACTACTACTACAAATACTACTGTAAATACTACTGTAAATACTACTGTAAATACTACTACAAACATGGTGGAGCTACTGGTACTTTTACTACTATTACTACAAATACTACTGTAAATACTACTGTAAACACTACTATAAACATGGTGGAGCTACTGGTACTTTTACTACTACTACTACAAATACTACTACAAACACTACTGTAAATGCTACTGTAAACACTACTACAAACATGGTGGAGCTACTGGTACTTTTACTACTACTACTACAAATACTACTGTAAATACTACTGTAAACACTACTACAAACATGGTGGAGCTACTGGTACTTTTACTACTACTTCTACAAATACTACTGTAAATATTACTGTAAACACTACTACAAACATGGTGGAGCTACTGGTACTTTTACTACTACTACTACTACAAATACTACTGTAAATACTACTGTAAACACTACTACAAACATGGTGGAGCTACTGGTACTTTTACTATTACTACTACAAATACTACTGTAAATACTACTGTAAACACTACTACAAACATGGTGGAGCTAATGATACTTTTACTACTACTACTACAAATACTACTGTAAATACTACTGTAAACACTACTAAGAACATGGTGGAGCTACTGGTTCTTTTACTACTACTACTACAAATACTACTGTAAATACTACTGTAAACACTACTACAAACATGGTGGAGCCACTGGTACTTTTACTACTACTACTACAAATACTACTGTTAATACTACTATAAACACTACTACAAAAATGGTGGAGCTACTGGTACTTTTACTACTACTACTACAAATACTACTACAAATACTACTGTAAATGCTACTGTAAACACTACTACAAACATGGTGGAGCTACTGGTACTTTTACTACTACTACTACAAATACTACTGTAAATACTACTGTAAACACTAATACAAAAATGGTGGAGCTACTGGTACTTTTACTACTACTACTACAAATACCACTGTAAACACTACTACAAACATGGTGGAGCTACAGGTACTTTTACTACTACTACTACAAATACTTTTGTAAATACTTCTGTAAACACTACTACAAACATGGTGGAGCTACTGGTACTTTTACTACTACTACTACAAATACTACTGTAAATACTACTGTAAACACTACTACAAACGTGGTGGAGCTACTGGTACTTTTACTACTATTACTACTACTACTACTACAAATACTACTGTAAATACTACTGTAAACACTACTAAGAACATGGTGGAGCTACTGGTTCTTTTACTACTACTACTACAAATACTACTGTAAATACTACTGTAAACACTACTACAAACATGGTGGAGCTACTGGTACTTTTACTACTACTACTACAAATACTACTGTAAATACTACTGTAAACACTACTACAAACATGGTGGAGCCACTGGTACTTTTACTACTACTACTACAAATACTACTGTAAATACTACTGTAAACACTACTACAAAAATGGTGGAGCTACTGGTACTTTTACTACTACTACCACAAATACTACTGTAAATACTACTGTAAACACTACTATAAACATGGTGGAGCTACTGGTACTTTTACTACTACTACTACAAATACAACTGTAAATATTACTGTAAACACTACTACAAACGTGGTGGAGCTACTGGTACTTTTACTACTACTACTACAAATACTACTACAAACACTACTGTAAATGCTACTGTAAACACTACTACAAACATGGTGGAGCTACTGGTACTTTTACTACTACTACTACAAATACTACTGTAAATACTACTGTAAACACTACTACAAACATGGTGGAGCTACTGGTACTTTTACTACTACTTCTACAAATACTACTGTAAATATTACTGTAAACACTACTACAAACATGGTGGAGCTACTGGTACTTTTACTACTACTACTACTACAAATACTACTGTAAATACTACTGTAAACACTACTACAAACATGGTGGAGCTACTGGTACTTTTACTATTACTACTACAAATACTACTGTAAATACTACTGTAAACACTACTACAAACATGGTGGAGCTAATGATACTTTTACTACTACTACTACAAATACTACTGTAAATACTACTGTAAACACTACTAAGAACATGGTGGAGCTACTGGTTCTTTTACTACTACTACTACAAATACTACTGTAAATACTACTGTAAACACTACTACAAACATGGTGGAGCCACTGGTACTTTTACTACTACTACTACAAATACTACTGTAAATACTACTATAAACACTACTACAAAAATGGTGGAGCTACTGGTACTTTTACTACTACTACTACAAATACTACTACAAATACTACTGTAAATGCTACTGTAAACACTACTACAAACATGGTGGAGCTACTGGTACTTTTACTACTACTACTACAAATACTACTGTAAATACTACTGTAAACACTAATACAAACATGGTGGAGCTACTGGTACTTTTACTACTACTACTACAAATACTACTGTAAACACTACTACAAACATGGTGGAGCTACAGGTACTTTTACTACTACTACTACAAATACTTTTGTAAATACTTCTGTAAACACTACTACAAACATGGTGGAGCTACTGGTACTTTTACTACTACTACTACAAATACTACTGTAAATACTACTGTAAACACTACTACAAACGTGGTGGAGCTACTGGTACTTTTACTACTATTACTACTACTACTACTACAAATACTACTGTAAATACTACTGTAAACACTACTAAGAACATGGTGGAGCTACTGGTTCTTTTACTACTACTACTACAAATACTACTGTAAATACTACTGTAAACACTACTACAAACATGGTGGAGCTACTGGTACTTTTACTACTACTACTACAAATACTACTGTAAATACTACTGTAAACACTACTACAAACATGGTGGAGCCACTGGTACTTTTACTACTACTACTACAAATACTACTGTAAATACTACTGTAAACACTACTACAAAAATGGTGGAGCTACTGGTACTTTTACTACTACTACTACAAATACTACTGTAAATGCTACTGTAAACACTACTACAAACATGGTGGAGCTACTGGTACTTTTACCACTACTACTACAAATACTACTGTAAATACTACTGTAAACACTAATACAAACATGGTGGAGCTACTGGTACTTTTACTACTACTACTACAAATACTACTGTAAACACTACTACAAACATGGTGGAGCTACTGGTACTTTTACTACTACTACTACAAATACTTTTGTAAATACTTCTGTAAACACTAATACAAACATGGTGGAGCTACTGGTACTTTTACTACTACTACTACAAATACTACTGTAAATACTACTGTAAACACTACTACAAACGTGGTGGAGCTACTGGTACTTTTACTACTACTACTACAAATACTACTGTAAATGCTACTGTAAACACTACTACAAACATGGTGGAGCTACTGGTACTTTTACTACTACTACTACAAATACTACTGTAAATACTACTGTAAACACTATTACAAACATGGTGGAGCTACTGGTACTTATACTACTACTACTACAAATACTACTGTAAATACTACTGTAAACACTACTACAAACATGGTGGAGCTACTGGTACTTTTACTACTATTACTACAAATACTACTACAAATACTACTGTAAATGCTACTGTAAACACTAGTACAAACATGGTGGAGCTACTGGTACTTTTACTACTACTACTACAAATACTACTGTAGATACTACTGTAAACACTACTACAAACATGGTGGAGCTACTGGTACTTTTACTACTAGTACTACAAATACTACTACAAATACTACTGTAAATGCTACTGTAAACACTACTACAAACATGGTGGAGCTACTGGTACTTTTACTACTACTACAAATACTCCTGTAAATACTACTGTAAACACTACTACAAACATGGTGGAGCTACTGGTACTTTTACTACTACTACTACAAATACTACTGTAAATACTACTGTAAACACTACTACAAACATGGTGGAGCTACTGGTACTTTTACTACTACTACTACAAATACTACTGTAAATACTACTGTAAATACTACTGTAAATACTACTACAAACATGGTGGAGCTACTGGTACTTTTACTACTATTACTACAAATACTACTGTAAATACTACTGTAAACACTACTACAAACATGGTGGAGATACTGGTACTTTTACTACTACTACCACAAATACTACTGTAAATACTACTGTAAACACTACTACAAACATGGTGGAGCTACTGGTACTTTTACTACTACTACTACAAATACTACTGTAAATACTACTGTAAACACTACTACAAACATGGTGGAGCTACTGGTACTTTTACTACTACTACTACAAATACTGCTGTAAATACTACTGTAAGCGCTACTACAAACATGGTGGAGCTACTGGTACTTTTACTACTACCACTACAAATACTGCTGTAAATACTACTGTAAACACTACTACAAACATTGTGGAGCTACAGGTACTTTTACTACTACTACTACTACTACAAATACTACTGTAAACACTACTAAAAAAACATGGTAGAGCTACTGGTACTTTTACTACTACTACTACAAATACTACTACAAATACTACTGTAAATACTACTGTAAATACTGCTGTAAATACTACTACAAACATGGTGGAGCTACTGGTACTTTTACTACTACCACTACTAATACTGCTGTAAATACTACTGTAAACACTACTACAAACATGGTGGAGCTACAGGTACTTTTACTACTACTACTACTACTACAAATACTACTGTAAATACTACTGTAAACACTACTAAAAAACATGGTAGAGCTACTGCTACTTTTACTACTACTACTACTACAAATACTACTACAAATACTACTGTAAATACTACTGTAAATACTACTACAAACATGGTGGAGCTACTGGTACTTTTACTACTACTACTACAAATACTACTGTAAATACTACTGTAAACACTACTACAAATATGGTGGAGCTACTGGTACTTTTACTACTACTACTACAAATACTATTGTAAATACTACTGTAAACACTACTACAAACATGGTGGAGCTACTGGTACTTTTACTACTACTACTACAAATACTACTGTAAATACTACTACAAACGTGGTGGAGCTACTGGTACTTTTACTACTACTACTACAAATACTACTACAAATACTACTGTAAATACTACTGTAAACACTACTACAAGCATGGTGGAGCTACTGGTACTTTTACTACTACTACTACAAATACTACTGTAAATACTACTGTAAACACTACTACAAACATGGTGGAGCTACTGGTACTTTTACTACTACTACTACAAATACAACTGTAAATACTACTGTAAACACTACTACAAACATGGTGGAGCTACTGGTACTTTTACTACTACTACTACAAATACTACTACAAATACTACTGTAAATGCTACTGTAAACACTACTACAAACATGGTGGAGCTACTGGTACTTTTACTACTACTACTACAAATACTACTGTAAATACTACTGTAAACACTACTACAAACATGGTGGAGCTACTGGTACTTTTACTACTACTACTACAAAAACTACTGTAAACACTACTACAAACATGGTGGAGCTACTGGTACTTTTACTACTACTTCTACAAATACTACTGTAAATATTACTGTAAGCACTACTACAAACATGGTGGAGCTACTGGTACTTTTACTACTTTTACTACTACTTCTATAAATACTACTGTAAATACTACTGTAAACACTACTGTAAACACTACAACAAACATGGTGGAGCTACTGGTACTTTTACTACTACTACTACAAATACTACTGTAAATACTACTACAACCATGGTGGAGCTACTGGTACTTTTACTACTACTACTACTACAAATACTACTGTAAATACTACTGTAAACACTTCTAAAAACATGGTGGAGCTACTGGTACTTTTACTACTACTACTACAAATACTACTACAAATACTACTGTAAATGCTACTGTAAACACTACTACAAACATGGTGGAGCTACTGGTACTTTTACTACTACTACTACAAATACTACTGTAAATATTACTGTAAACACTACTACAAACATGGTGGAGCTACTTAGATCATATGCAGTTCTTCTAAACATCTGAGGAACAGGAAGTGCAGATCATCTAAATGTCTGAGGAACAGGAAGTGCAGATCATCTAAACATCTGTAGAACAGGAAGTGCAGATCATCTAAACATCTGTGGAACAGGAAGTGCAGATCATCTAAACATCTGTGGAACAGGAAGTGCAGATCATCTAAACATCTGTGGAACAGGAAGTGCAGATCATCTAAACATCTGTGGAACAGGAAGTGCAGATCATCTAAACATCTGTGGAACAGGAAGTGCAGATCATCTAAACATCTGTGGAACAGGAAGTGCAGATCATCTAAACGTCTTCTTTCTTCTTCTGGTGTTTGTGTTGCAGGAGCAGTACAAGTTGTGTTATGAAGCAGCTTTGGAGTATTTGAATTCAGCCTGAACCAGAAGAAGATGAAACGACACTGACGAAGGAAGAGAATCACTGAGAGTTCATGAAGCCTCCAGACCTTTAGACCTTCTGACCTTTAGACCTTTAGACCTTCTGACCTTTAGACCTTCTGACCTTTAGACCTTTAGACCTTCTGACCTTTAGACCTTCTGACCTTTAGACCTTTAGACCTTCTGACCTTTAGACCTTCTGACCTTTAGACCTTCTGACCTTTAGACCTTTAGACCTCCAGACCTTTAGACCTTCTGACCTTTAGACCTTTAGACCTTCTGACCTTTAGACCTTCTGACCTTTAGACCTTTAGACCTTTAGACCTCCAGACCTTTAGACCTTCTGACCTTTAGACCTTTAGACCTTCTGACCTTTAGACCTTCTGACCTTTAGACCTTCTGACCTTTAGACCTTTAGACCTTTAGACCTCCAGACCTTTAGACCTTCTGACCTTTAGACCTTTAGACCTTCTGACCTTTAGACCTTCTGACCTTTAGACCTTCTGACCTTTAGACCTTCTGACCTTTAGACCTTCTGACCTTTAGACCTTCTGACCTTTAGACCTTTAGACCTTTAGACCTCCAGACCTTTAGACCTTCTGACCTTTAGACCTTCTGACCTTTAGACCTTCTGACCTTTAGACCTTTAGACCTTCTGACCTTTAGACCTTCTGACCTTTAGACCTTCTGACCTTTAGACCTTTAGACCTCCAGACCTTTAGACCTTCTGACCTTTAGACCTTTAGACCTTCTGACCTTTAGACCTTCTGACCTTTAGACCTTCTGACCTTTAGACCTCCAGACCTTTAGACCTGCAGACCTTTAGACCTCCAGACCTTTAGACCTTCTGACCTTTAGACCTTCTGACCTTTAAACCGTCTGACCTTTAGACCTTTAGACCTCCAGACCTTTAGACCTTCTGACCTTTAGACCTTCTGACCTTTAGACCTTCTGACCTTTAGACCTTTAGACCTCCAGACCTTTAGACCTGCAGACCTTTAGACCTCCAGACCTTTAGACCTTCTGACCTTTAGACCTTCTGACCTTTAGACCTTTAGACCTCCAGACCTTTAGACCTTCTGACCTTTAGACCTTTAGACCTCCAGACCTTTAGACCTTCTGACCTTTAGATCTTCTGACCTTTAGACCTTCTGACCTTCTGACCTTTAGACCTTCTGACCTTTAGACCTTTAGACCTCCAGACCTTTAGACCTGCAGACCTTTAGACCTCCAGACCTTTAGACCTTCAGACCTTTAGACCTTTAGACCTCCAGACCTTTAGACCTTTAGACATCCAGACCTTTAGACCTTCTGACCTTTAGACCTTCTGACCTTTAGACCTTAAGACCTACAGACCTTTAGACCTTCAGACCTTTAGACCTTCAGACCTTTACACCTCCAGACCTTTAGACCTTTAGACCTCCAGACCTTTAGACCTTCTGACCTTCAGACCTTCAGACCTTTAGACATTTAGACCTCCAGACCTTTAGACCTTTAGACCTCCAGACCTTTGGACCTTTAGACCTTTAAACCTTTAGACCTTGACCTTTAAACCTTTAGACCTTCTGACCTTTAGACCTTCTGACCTTTAGAACTTCTGACATTTAGACTTTCTGACCTTCTGACCTTTAGACCTCCAGAACTTTAGACCTTTAGACATTCAGACCTTTAGTCCTTTAGACCTCCAGACCTTTAGACCTTCTGACCTTCTGACCTTTAGACCTTCAGACCTTTAGACCTTTGGACCATTGGACCTCCAGACCTTTAGACCTTTAGACCTTTAGACCTTGACCTTTAAACCTTTAGACCTTCTGACCTTCTGACCTTTAGACCTTCTGACCTTTAGACCTTCTGACATTTAGACTTTCTGACCTTCTGACCTTTAGACCTCCAGAACTTTAGACCTTTAGACATTCAGACCTTTAGACCTCCAGAGATTCTGACCTTCAGACCTTTAGACCTTTGGACCTTTGGACCTCCAGACCTTTAGACCTTTAGACCTTGACCTTTAAACCTTTAGACCTTCTGACCTTTAGACCTTCTGACCTTTAGACCTTCTGACATTTAGACTTTCTGACCTTCTGACCTTTAGACCTCCAGAACTTTAGACCTTTAGACATTCAGACCTTTAGTCCTTTAGACCTCCAGACTTTTCGACCTTCTGACCTTTAGACCTTCTGACTTTTAGACCTCCAGACCTTTAGACCTTTAGACCTTCAGACCTTTAGACCTTAAGACCTTCTGACCTTCTGACCTTCTGACCTTTAGACCTTCTGACCTTTAGACCTTCTGACCTCCAGACCTTTAGACCTTCTGACCTTCTGACCTTCTGACCATTAGACCTTCTGACCTTTAGACCTTCTGACCTTTAGACCTTTAGACCTTCAGACCTTCTGACCTTCTGACCTTTAGACCTTCTGACCTTTAGACCTTTAGACCTTCTGACCTTTAGACCTCCAGACCTTTAGACCTTTAGACCTTCAGACCTCCAGACCTTTAGACCTTTAGACCTTTAGACCTTCAGACCTTTAGACCTTTAGACCTTTAGACCTTTAGACCTTTAGACCTTTAGACCTTTAGACCTTCAGACCTCCAGACCTTTAGACCTTCAGACCTTTAGACCTTTAGACCTTTAGACCTTTAGACCTTTAGACCTCCAGACCTTTAGACCTTTAGACCTTCTGACCTTTAGACCTTTAGACCTCCAGACCTTTAGGCCTTTAGACCTTCAGACCTTTAGACCTTTATACCTTTATACCTTCAGACCTTGAGACCTTTTGACCTTCTGACCTTTAGACCTTCTGACCTTTAGACCTCCAGACCTTTAGACCTTCAGACTTTTAGACCTCCAGACCTTTAGACCTTTAGACCTTCTGACCTTTAGACCTTCTGACCTTTAGACCTTCTGACCTTCTGACCTTCTGACCTTTAGACCTCCAGACCTTTAGACGGTAAGACCTTTAGACCTTCTGACATTTAGACTTTCTGACCTTCTGACCTTTAGACCTCCAGACCTTTAGACCTCCAGACCTCCAGACCTTTAGACCTTCTGACCTTTTGACCTTCTGACCTTCTGACCTTTAGACCTCCAGACGTTTAGACCTTTAGACCTTCAGACCTTTAGACCTTTTGACCTTTAGACCTTTTGACCTTTAGACCTCCAGACCTTTAGACCTTCTGACCTTTAGACCTCCAGACCTTTAGACCTTCAGACATTTAGACCTTCTGACCTTTAGACCTCCAGACCTTCAGACCTTCAGACCTTTAGACCTTCTGACCTTTAAACCTCCAGACCTCCAGACCTTTAGACCTTTACACCTTCTGACCTTTAGACCTTCAGACCTTTAGACCTTCTGAAGGTTCAGCAATTTGAATGTAACGCAGCGGCCAATCCCAAACCAGGACTAAACCAGGTCTAAACCAGGACTAAACCAGGACTAGACCAAGTCTAAACCAGGTCTAAACCAGGTCTAAACGAGGTCTAAACCAGGACTAAACCAAGTCTAAGCCAGGTCTAAACCAGGTCTAAACCAGGTCTAAACCAGGACTAAACCAGGACTAAACCAGGACTAAACCAGGACTAAACCAGGTCAAAAGCAGGACTAAACCAGGACTAAAGCAGGTCTAAACCAGGTCTAAACCAGGACTAAACCAGGACTAAACCAGGTCTAAACCAGGTCTAAACCAGGACTAAAACAGGACTAAAACAGGACTAAACCAGGTCCAAACCAGGACTTAACCAGGTCTAAACCAGGACTAAACCAGGACTAAACCAGGACTAAACCAGGTCTAAACCAGGACTAAACCCGAACTAAACCAGGTCTAAACCAGGACTAAACCAGGACTAAACCAGGTCCAAACCAGGACTAAACCAGGTCTAAACCAGGACTAAACTAGGACAAAACCAGGACTAAACCAGGTCCAAACCAGGTCCAAACCAGGACTAAACCAGGTCTAAACTAGGTCTAAACCAGGACTAAACCAGGACTAGACCAAGTCTAAACCAGGTCTAAACCAGGTCTAAACCAGGACTAAACCAAATCTAAACCAGGTCTAAACCAGGTCTAAACCAGGACTAAACCAGGACTAAACCAGGACTAGACCAGGTCTAAAGCAGGACTAAACCAGGATTAAACCAGGATTAAACCAGGTCTAAACCAGGTCTAAACCAGGACTAAACCAGGACTAAACCAGGATTAAACCAGGTCTAAACCAGGTCTAAACCAGGACTTAACCAGGTCTAAACCAGGTCTAAACCAGGTCTAAACCAGGACTAAACCAGGACTAAACCAGGATTAAACCAGGTCTAAACCAGGTCTAAACCAGGACTAAAGCAGGTCTAAACCAGGACTAAAGCAGGACTAAACCAGGATTAAACCAGGTCTAAACCAGGTCTAAACCAGGACTAAACCAGGACTAAACCAGGATTAAACCAGGTCTAAACCAGGTCTAAACCAGGACTTAACCAGGTCTAAACCAGGACTAAACCAGGACTAAACCAGGTCTAAACCAGGACTAAACCCGAACTAAACCAGGTCTAAACCAGGATTAAACCAGGACTAAACCAGGATTAAACCAGGTCTAAACCAGGTCTAAACCAGGACTTAACCAGGTCTAAACCAGGACTAAACCAGGATTAAACCAGGACTAAACCAGGATTAAACCAGGTCTAAACCAGGTCTAAACCAGGACTTAACCAGGTCTAAACCAGAACTAAACCAGGACTAAAGCAGGTCTAAACCAGGACTAAAGCAGGACTAAACCAGGATTAAACCAGGTCTAAACCAGGTCTAAACCAGGACTAAACCAGGACTAAACCAGGATTAAACCAGGTCTAAACCAGGTCTAAACCAGGACTTAACCAGGTCTAAACCAGGACTAAACCAGGACTAAACCAGGTCTAAACCAGGACTAAACCCGAACTAAACCAGGTCTAAACCAGGATTAAACCAGGACTAAACCAGGACTAAACCAGGTCCAAACCAGGACTAAACCAGGTCTAAACCAGGACTAAACCAGGACTAAACTAGGACAAAACCAGGACTAAACCAGGTCCAAACCAGTACTAAATTAGGACTAAACCAGGACTAAACCAGCACTAAACCAGGTCCAAACCAGGACTAAACCAGGTCTAAATCAGGACTAAACCAGGTCGAAACCAGGTCTAAACCAGGACTAAACCAGGACTAAACCAGGACTAAACCAGGACCAAACCAGGTCTAAACCAGGACTAAACCAGGTCCAAACCAGGACTAAACCAGGTCTAAACCAGGACTAAACCAGGTCTAAACCCGAACTAAACCAGGTCTAAACCAGGACTAGACCAGGACTAAACCAGGTCGAAACCAGGTCTAAACCAGGACTAAACCAGGTCTAAACCAGGACTAAACCAGCTCTAAACCAGGACTAAACCAGGACTAAACCAGGTCCAAACCAGGACTAGACCAGGACTAAACCAGGTCGAAACCAGGACTAAACCAGGTCCAAACCAGGACCAAACCAGGTCTAAACCAGGACTAAACCAGGACTAAACCAGGACTGGATTATTTGACATGAGTCGAGTTGTTTGAGTTTAAAGTTGTTCAATGTTTGCACTGCTCTTTTGTTCTGTTGTAAATGTGTTGTATGGACTCCGCCCCCTAGTGTTCATGTCATGTTACAGACTCCGCCCCCTGCTGTTCCTGTCATGTTACAGACTCCGCCCCCTAGTGTTCATGTCATGTTACAGACTCCGCCCCCTGCTGTTCCTGTCATGTTACAGACTCCGCCCCCTGCCGTTCATGTCATGTTACAGACTCCGCCCCCTGCCGTTCATGTCATGTTACAGACTCCGCCCCCTGCCGTTCATGTCATGTTACAGACTCCGCCCCCTGCCGTTCATGTCATGTTACAGACTCCGCCCCCTGCCGTTCATGTCATGTTACAGACTCCGCCCCCTGCCGTTCCTGTCATGTTACAGACTCCGCCCCCTGCCGTTCATGTCATGTTACAGACTCCGCCCCCTGCTGTTCCTGTCATGTTACAGACTCCGCCCCCTGCTGTTCCTGTCATGTTACAGACTCCGCCCCCTGCTGTTCCTGTCATGTTACAGACTCCGCCCCCTGCTGTTCATGTCATGTTACAGACTCCGCCCCCTGCTGTTCCTGTCATGTTACAGACTCCGCCCCCTGCTGTTCCTGTCATGTTACAGACTCCGCCCCCTGCTGTTCCTGTCATGTTACAGACTCCGCCCCCTGCTGTTCATGTCATGTTACAGACTCCGCCCCCTGCTGTTCCTGTCATGTTACAGACTCCGCCCCCTGCCGTTCATGTCATGTTACAGACTCCGCCCCCTGCCGTTCCTGTCATGTTACAGACTCCGCCCCCTGCCGTTCATGTCATGTTACAGACTCCGCCCCCTGCCGTTCATGTCATGTTACAGACTCCGCCCCCTGCCGTTCATGTCATGTTACAGACTCCGCCCCCTGCCGTTCATGTCATGTTACAGACTCCGCCCCCTGCCGTTCATGTCATGTTACAGACTCCGCCCCCTGCCGTTCATGTCATGTTACAGACTCCGCCCCCTGCCGTTCATGTCATGTTACAGACTCCGCCCCCTGCCGTTCATGTCATGTTACAGACTCCGCCCCCTGCCGTTCATGTCATGTTACAGACTCCGCCCCCTGCCGTTCCTGTCATGTTACAGACTCCGCCCCCTGCCGTTCCTGTCATGTTACAGACTCCGCCCCCTGCCGTTCCTGTCATGTTACAGACTCCGCCCCCTGCCGTTCCTGTCATGTTACAGACTCCGCCCCCTGCCGGTCCTGTCATGTTACAGACTCCGCCCCCTGCTGTTCATGTCATGTTACAGACTCCGCCCCCTGCCGGTCCTGTCATGTTACAGACTCCGCCCCCTGCCGTTCATGTCATGTTACAGACTCCGCCCCCTGCCGTTCCTGTCATGTTACAGACTCCGCCCCCTGCCGTTCATGTCATGTTACAGACTCCGCCCCCTGCCGTTCCTGTCATGTTACAGACTCCGCCCCCTGCCGTTCATGTCATGTTACAGACTCCGCCCCCTGCCGTTCATGTCATGTTACAGACTCCGCCCCCTGCCGTTCATGTCATGTTACAGACTCCGCCCCCTGCCGTTCATGTCATGTTACAGACTCCGCCCCCTGCCGTTCATGTCATGTTACAGACTCCGCCCCCTGCCGTTCATGTCATGTTACAGACTCCGCCCCCTGCCGTTCATGTCATGTTACAGACTCCGCCCCCTGCCGTTCATGTCATGTTACAGACTCCGCCCCCTGCCGTTCCTGTCATGTTACAGACTCCGCCCCCTGCCGTTCCTGTCATGTTACAGACTCCGCCCCCTGCCGTTCCTGTCATGTTACAGACTCCGCCCCCTGCCGTTCCTGTCATGTTACAGACTCCGCCCCCTGCCGTTCCTGTCATGTTACAGACTCCGCCCCCTGCCGGTCCTGTCATGTTACAGACTCCGCCCCCTGCCGTTCATGTCATGTTACAGACTCCGCCCCCTGCCGGTCCTGTCATGTTACAGACTCCGCCCCCTGCCGTTCATGTCATGTTACAGACTCCGCCCCCTGCCGTTCCTGTCATGTTACAGACTCCGCCCCCTGCCGTTCCTGTCATGTTACAGACTCCGCCCCCTGCCGTTCCTGTCATGTTACAGACTCCGCCCCCTGCCGTTCCTGTCATGTTACAGACTCCGCCCCCTGCCGTTCCTGTCATGTTACAGACTCCGCCCCCTGCCGTTCCTGTCATGTTACAGACTCCGCCCCCTGCCGTTCCTGTCATGTTACAGACTCCGCCCCCTGCTGTTCCTGTCATGTTACAGACTCCGCCCCCTGCTGTTCCTGTCATGTTACAGACTCCGCCCCCTGCTGTTCCTGTCATGTTACAGACTCCGCCCCCTGCTGTTCCTGTCATGTTACAGACTCCGCCCCCTGCTGTTCCTGTCATGTTACAGACTCCGCCCCCTGCTGTTCCTGTCATGTTACAGACTCCGCCCCCTGCTGTTCCTGTCATGTTACAGACTCCGCCCCCTGCTGTTCCTGTCATGTTACAGACTCCGCCCCCTGCTGTTCCTGTCATGTTACAGACTCCGCCCCCTGCTGTTCCTGTCATGTTACAGACTCCGCCCCCTGCTGTTCCTGTCATGTTACAGACTCCGCCCCCTGCTGTTCCTGTCATGTTACAGACTCCGCCCCCTGCTGTTCCTGTCATGTTACAGACTCCGCCCCCTGCTGTTCCTGTCATGTTACAGACTCCGCCCCCTGCTGTTCCTGTCATGTTACAGACTCCGCCCCCTGCTGTTCCTGTCATGTTACAGACTCCGCCCCCTGCTGTCCCACACTCTTTATGTTTATATTCCAAATGGAGCTGGAGCTTCACATTTGTATTTAAAGTTTTTATATCACTTTTTAATGTTTTGATTTTTCTGATTTTGACTTTTAAACAAACACTGTAAAAACACAAAGCATAAAAACGTTTTAAAAAGTAGTGTTTCTGTGTCGAATGAACCAAACGATTAGAACTGTTTTTTCTCTTTTGCACAAAGTCGACTTTTGGTCAAATGTTAGAAAATGAAATGTTTTATTTCAAATGCACTTTGAACATTCAAAAGTCAAATGTTCGTATTTGACTCATTTGTTTGTTAAAGCGAGACGTGAAACCTCCTTTTGGACTTCAAATCATCTCAATAGAATTGTTTTATTTCATGAATTTTATATTTGGAACATAAAAATATGAAAAATGGACAAAAATTTTCTTTGTCAGTAACAAAAAATATAAACTCTAGATATTATTCAGTATTTGTGTTTAAAGTGCGATAAATGAGGCTCAGAACCTTGTGTGGGAGGAGCTTGTCTCTGTGGGAGGAGCCGCATCTCGCTTTAACCCTTTGTGTTTCGTCCTCTCAGAGTTTACACGTTGGTTTTAGTTGTTTGTTTGTTGTTGTTTGTTGGTTGTGGCGGCGCTTGCAGCTCATTGGCTGCTTCTGCGTCACATGACCTGTGCATACTGTACATACGACCACAGAGTATTTATTCCTGATGCATTCTGGGAGGTGTAGTTTTCCTTGTGTCGTGTTTGAGTTTTTTTGGAGCATAAAAAGGACAATCTGCTGCTCACTGTAAAAACACAAACTCTTATTTAAAATGACAATAAAAGAAACAGAACAAACTCTGAATGTTTTACAGTGTCAGGGAGGGGCCTCTGACTCAGGGGGAGGGGCTTCTGACACAGGGGGAGGGGCTTCTGACACAGGGGGAGGGGCTTCTGACACAGGGGGAGGGGCTTCTGACACAGGGGGAGGGGCCTCTGACTCAGGGGGAGGGGCTTCTGACTCAGGGGGAGGGGCTTCTGACACAGGGGGAGGGGCTTCTGACACAGGGGGAGGGGCCTCTGACTCAGGGGGAGGGGCTTCTGACTCAGGGGGAGGGGCTTCTGACACAGGGGGAGGGGCTTCTGACACAGGGGGAGGGGCCTCTGACACAGGGGGAGGGGCCTCTGACACAGGGGGAGGGGCATCTGACACAGGGGAGGGGCATAAGACACAGGGGGAGGGGCCTCTGACACAGGGGGAGGGGCCTCTGACACAGGGGGAGGGGCATAAGACACAGGGGGAGGGGCCGCTGACACAGGGGGAGGGGCTTCTGACACAGGGGGAGGGGCCTCTGACACAGGGGGAGGGGCCTCTGACACAGGGGGAGGGGCCTCTGACACAGGGGGAGGGGCATAAGACACAGGGGGAGGGGCCTCTGACACAGGGGGAGGGGCCTCTGACACAGGGGGAGGGGCCGCTGACACAGGGGGAGGGGCCGCTGACACAGGGGGTGGGGCCTCTGACACAGGGGGAGGGGCCTCTGACACAGGGGGAGGGGCATAAGACACAGGGGGAGGGGCCTCTGACACAGGGGGAGGGGCCTCTGACACAGGGGGAGGGGCCTCTGACACAGGGGGAGGGGCCGCTGACACAGGGGGTGGGGCCTCTGACACAGGGGGAGGGGCCTCTGACACAGGGGGAGGGGCCTCTGACACAGGGGGAGGGGCATAAGACACAGGGGGAGGGGCCTCTGACACAGGGGGAGGGGCATAAGACACAGGGGGAGGGGCCTCTGACACAGGGGGAGGGGCATAAGACACAGGGGGAGGGGCATATGACACAGGGAGGGGCCTCTGACACAGGGGGAGGGGCATAAGAAAACAGGGGGAGGGTTCTCTGACACAGGGGGAGGGGCAAAAGACACAGGGGGAGGGGCCTCTGACACAGGAGGAGGGGCCTCTGACACAGGGGGAGGGGCCTCTGACACATCTAGGGATGAGCCCCAGGTGCAGAGCAGCAGTTCAAGACGCTCCTCTGTCGCTGAACTCTTGCCCGCTCTGTTACATGTGAAGTGTTCAGATTCAAGACAGATAGAGACTGTGTGTGTCCCTCGTGTCCCTCGTGTCCCTCATGTCCCTCGTGTCTCTCGTGTCTCTTGTGTCCCTCGTGTCCCTCGTGTCTCTCGTGTCTCTTGTGTCCCTCGTGTCTCTTGTGTCCCTCGTGTCTCTCGTGTCTCTTGTGTCCCTCGTGTCTCTTGTGTCCCTCGTGTCTCTCGTGTCTCTTGTGTCCCTCGTGTCTCTCGTGTCTCTTGTGTCCCTCGTGTCTCTCGTGTCCCTCGTGTCTCTCGTGTCCCTCGTGCCCCTCGTGTCTCTTGTGTCCCTCGTGTCTCTCGTGTCCCTCGTGTCTCTCGTGTCCCTCGTGTCTCTCGTGTCTCTTGTGTCCCTCGTGTCTCTCGTGTCTCTTGTGTCCCTCGTGTCTCTTGTGTCCCTCGTGTCTCTCGTGTCTCTCGTGTCCCTCGTGTCTCTCGTGTCTCTTGTGTCCCTCGTGTCTCTCGTGTCTCTTGTGTCCCTCGTGTCTCTTGTGTCCCTCGTGTCTCTCGTGTCTCTTGTGTCCCTCGTGTCTCTTGTGTCCCTCGTGTCTCTCGTGTCTCTTGTGTCCCTCGTGTCTCTCGTGTCTCTTGTGTCCCTCGTGTCTCTCGTGTCCCTCGTGTCTCTCGTGTCCCTCGTGCCCCTCGTGTCTCTTGTGTCCCTCGTGTCTCTCGTGTCCCTCGTGTCTCTCGTGTCCCTCGTGTCTCTCGTGTCTCTTGTGTCCCTCGTGTCTCTCGTGTCTCTTGTGTCCCTCGTGTCTCTTGTGTCCCTCGTGTCTCTCGTGTCTCTTGTGTCCCTCGTGTCTCTTGTGTCCCTCGTGTCTCTCGTGTCCCTCGTGCCCCTCGTGTCTCTTGTGTCCCTCGTGTCTCTCGTGTCCCTCGTGTCTCTCGTGTCTCTCGTGTCCCTCGTGTCTCTCGTGTCTCTTGTGTCCCTCGTGTCTCTCGTGTCTCTTGTGTCCCTCGTGTCTCTTGTGTCCCTCGTGTCTCTCGTGTCTCTTGTGTCCCTCGTGTCTCTTGTGTCCCTCGTGTCTCTCGTGTCTCTTGTGTCCCTCGTGTCTCTCGTGTCTCTTGTGTCCCTCGTGTCTCTCGTGTCCCTCGTGTCTCTCGTGTCCCTCGTGCCCCTCGTGTCTCTTGTGTCCCTCGTGTCTCTCGTGTCCCTCGTGTCTCTCGTGTCCCTCGTGTCTCTCGTGTCTCTTGTGTCCCTCGTGTCTCTCGTGTCTCTTGTGTCCCTCGTGTCTCTTGTGTCCCTCGTGTCTCTCGTGTCTCTTGTGTCCCTCGTGTCTCTTGTGTCCCTCGTGTCTCTCGTGTCCCTCGTGTCTCTCGTGTCCCTCGTGCCCCTCGTGTCTCTTGTGTCCCTCGTGTCTCTCGTGTCCCTCGTGTCTCTCGTGTCCCTCGTGCCCCTCGTGTCCCTCGTACAAATAATGCCAAAAAGTCACATCTCAGAAAAGCTATTTCAGGCTCAGACCAAATAACTTAACGAAAATAACAATCACAAATGACACAAACAAACAAATGAATAAACACGTAAAATGTGGACTGCTAAACATTAGAGCAATTTCCTCCAAATCGCTCTTAGTTCATGAATTAATTAGTGACAATAACATAGATCTTCAGCTCGAACTGACACGGCTTCAACAAGACGACTACGTCAGACTAAATGAGTCCACCCCACCCACCCATGTTAACCCCACCCACCCATGTTAACCCCACCCACCCATGTTAACCCCACCCACCCATGTAAACCCCACCCACCCATGTAAACCCCACCCACCCATGTTAACCCCACCCACCCATGTAAACCCCACCCACCCATGTAAACCCCACCCACCCATGTTAACCCCACCCACCCATGTTAACCCCACCCACCCATGTTAACCCCACCCACCCATGTTAACTTTCAGACTGCCAGGAGCACAGGCCGAGGTGGTGGTGTGGCAGTGATCTCCCACTCAAGCCTACTCATGAGCCCTAAAACTAACAATGCATTTCACTCATTTGAAAGCCTTATGCTGTCAATCACATGTCCAAATATGAAAAACCAAAAAGGAATTTTGTTCATAGTTATCTACCGACCTCCTGGTCCCTACTCAGAGTTTTTAACAGAGTTTTCTGACTTTATATCAAACTTAGTGTTAGCCTGGGATAAAATAGTTATAGTTGGAGACTTTAATATCCACGTGAACATGAGTGATGACGCTCTCAGTAATGCCTTCAGCGCCTTGTTAGACAGCATTGGTTTCACTCAGTGTAGCGGGGCTCTCCCTCAAAAATATGGCGAAGTCAGATCTCAAGTGCTCAGGTGGATTTATTGAGCCAAAACCGAAGTGCAAAATAGTGCAACAATTTATACAGTGAGCAAAAAGGTCCAAAAATCCCAAAAACATATATTTACAGAGTTCCAACTATGAGTTCAACTTTAACTCGTTCTCTCTTTTAACTCTCTCTCTTTGACTCTCTCTCTCTCACTGTTTCCTTCTCTGATGTTGGGGACAGACTCCCCCCACAGCCAAGAGCGGCTCCCTTTATTCCTCACTTGCCCCTCCCACTGAGCAAAATACCTATATAATTCAAATCCCAAATAAACTGACAATAAACTGTTGTGGCCTCTTCCTACAACATAATACATCATTAATTATATACACATGTTCAAAATAAAGCAATATAAAACACACAGAATACCCGGTGTCACATGGTCAGCACCACGGTGTGAACAGCTCCATTTAAACTTCCCGGAAGTCCTGACTCGGTTTCGACCCAACGCGACGCATCGGCGGAGCGCGGCTTCGTGGCAAAACAGGAAACAATTGGCGTGTGTGTGCTTAGACTTAACCTAACGCGCGCAAGTGTGCACCCTGTGGATTAGTGACGGAGGAGTGCGGGGAAAGATGCGTGTGTAGCGTCTGATGCGAATGAATGAAACAGAGGGAAACGCGGGGAATGTATGAGTGTGTGTTGGAAAGTGCGCGCGGGCATGAAGGGCCCCGCGGGCATGAAGGGCCGCGCGGCTGCTCAGCAAATAAGCGCCGACACCAGTTAAAGACGCACTGGCTCCGTCACACTCAGAATGTAAATAAAGCGACTCACACTCACAAGAACACTCTGGATCTTGTCCTAACGTATGGAACAGAGATTAGTGACCTCATTGTCCTCCCTCAAAACCCTATATTGTCAGATCATTTCCTAATTACCTTTCAGTTTATTCTTAAAGATCATCCAGTCCCACAAAATAAAGTTATAATGAAAAGGACAATATCTGAAAAATCTATCTCAAAATTCAAAGAAATAATAGAGCCAATATTCAGTGACATGTCATGTGATCCTGTCATGTGATCATGTCATGTGATCATGTCATGTGATCGTGTCATGTGATCATGTCATGTGATCGTGTCATGTGATCGTGTCATGTGATCATGTCATGTGATCGTGTCATGTGATCGTGTCATGTGATCGTGTCATGTGATCGTGTCATGTGATCATGTCATGTGATCGTGTCATGTGATCATGTCATGTGATCATGTCATGTGATCATGTCATGTGATCGTGTCATGTGATCGTGTCATGTGATCGTGTCATGTGATCGTGTCATGTGATCGTGTCATGTGATCGTGTCATGTGATCGTGTCATGTGATCGTGTCATGTGATCGTGTCATGTGATCGTGTCATGTGATCGTGTCATGTGATCGTGTCATGTGATCGTGTCATGTGATCGTGTCATGTGATCGTGTCATGTGATCGTGTCATGTGATCGTGTCATGTGATCGTGTCATGTGATCATGTCATGTGATCGTGTCATGTGATCGTGTCATGTGATCGTGTCATGTGATCATGTCATGTGATCGTGTCATGTGATCGTGTCATGTGATCGTGTCATGTGATCATGTCATGTGATCGTGTCATGTGATCATGTCATGTGATCGTGTCATGTGATCATGTCATGTGATCGTGTCATGTGATCGTGTCATGTGATCGTGTCATGTGATCATGTCGTGTGATCGTGTCATGTGATCGTGTCATGTGATCATGTCATGTGATCATGTCATGTGATCGTGTCATGTGATCATGTCATGTGATCATGTCATGTGATCGTGTCATGTGATCGTGTCATGTGATCGTGTCATGTGATCGTGTCATGTGATCGTGTCATGTGATCGTGTCATGTGATCGTGTCATGTGATCATGTCATGTGATCATGTCATGTGATCATGTCATGTGATCATGTCATGTGATCGTGTCATGTGATCGTGTCATGTGATCGTGTCATGTGATCGTGTCATGTGATCGTGTCATGTGATCGTGTCATGTGATCGTGTCATGTGATCGTGTCATGTGATCGTGTCATGTGATCGTGTCATGTGATCGTGTCATGTGATCGTGTCATGTGATCGTGTCATGTGATCGTGTCATGTGATCGTGTCATGTGATCGTGTCATGTGATCGTGTCATGTGATCGTGTCATGTGATCGTGTCATGTGATCGTGTCATGTGATCGTGTCATGTGATCGTGTCATGTGATCGTGTCATGTGATCGTGTCATGTGATCGTGTCATGTGATCGTGTCATGTGATCGTGTCATGTGATCGTGTCATGTGATCATGTCATGTGATCATGTCATGTGATCGTGTCATGTGATCGTGTCATGTGATCATGTCATGTGATCGTGTCATGTGATCGTGTCATGTGATCGTGTCATGTGATCATGTCATGTGATCATGTCATGTGATCGTGTCATGTGATCATGTCATGTGATCGTGTCATGTGATCATGTCATGTGATCATGTCATGTGATCGTGTCATGTGATCGTGTCATGTGATCGTGTCATGTGATCGTGTCATGTGATCATGTCATGTGATCGTGTCATGTGATCGTGTCATGTGATCGTGTCATGTGATCATGTCATGTGATCATGTCATGTGATCGTGTCATGTGATCGTGTCATGTGATCATGTCATGTGATCGTGTCATGTGATCGTGTCATGTGATCATGTCATGTGATCGTGTCATGTGATCGTGTCATGTGATCATGTCATGTGATCATGTCATGTGATCGTGTCATGTGATCGTGTCATGTGATCGTGTCATGTGATCGTGTCATGTGATCGTGTCATGTGATCGTGTCATGTGATCGTGTCATGTGATCGTGTCATGTGATCATGTCATGTGATCATGTCATGTGATCATGTCATGTGATCGTGTCATGTGATCGTGTCATGTGATCGTGTCATGTGATCGTGTCATGTGATCGTGTCATGTGATCGTGTCATGTGATCGTGTCATGTGATCGTGTCATGTGATCGTGTCATGTGATCGTGTCATGTGATCACGTCATGTGATCGTGTCATGTGATCGTGTCATGTGATCATGTCATGTGATCATGTCATGTGATCATGTCATGTGATCCTGCTGAGAACAGTTTTAGTCCCAGTTTAAGTGATCAATGTGTCGACTTGACCATGAATTCTCTGAAGTCTGCTCTTGACGTTGTCGCGCCGTTAAAACAGAAGGTCATTAGGCCAAAGCGCGCCTCCCCATGGTACAACCAAGAACTGCGTTCACATAAACAAAGGGTTAGAAAGTTAGAGGGATTATTTCGTCGCTCTCACACCGAAGAATCCCTAAAAGCATGGAAAAGTTGCTCCTGTCCTATAAGCAGGCTCTGCGTAAGGCCCAAACCAGATATTATTCAAATCTAATAGAAGTCAACAAAAGTAACACTAAATTTCTTTTCAGCACTGTAGCCATGGTAACAAACTGTCACAGCAGTAGAGCCCTCACTCCCAGCTTCTCTCAGCTTTGAGGATTTACTCCTATTTTTTAACAATAAAATAAAAACAATCAGAGATAAATTAGATGAAATTACCCCCGCTATTAGCCCTGAACTAGCCCAAGCTGTAAATCTAACGTCCCATATAAATCCACCTGTAAACCTAGAAAGGTTCACAGCTGTTGATCAAGAGAGATAACTTCAGCCATTATGTCCTCTAAAAGCTCCACTTGTGTCCTAGACCCCATTCCAAGCTCCTCAAAGACATTCTCCCCCTAATTATAGACCCTATTCTTAATATAATAAATACTTCAGTAGAAAGTGTTTATGTTCCACGTCCTTCAAACATGACGTCATTAAACCTCTTCTGAAAAAGACTCATCTAGATCCCGACCTATTGTTAAACTACAGACCTATTTATAACCCACCACAGCAGGGTTCAGAGCCCACCACAGCAGGGTTCAGAGCCCACCACAGGTCCAGAGCCCACCACAGGTCCAGAGCCCACCACAGCAGGGTTCAGAGCCCACCACAGCAGGGTTCAGAGCCCACCACAGGTCCAGAGCCCACCACAGCAGGGTTCAGAGCTCACCACAGCAGGGTTCAGAGCCCACCACAGCAGGGTTCAGAGCCCACCACAGCAGGGTTCAGAGTTCACTACAGCAGGGTTCAGAGCCCACCACAGGTCCAGAGCCCACCACAGCAGGGTTCAGAGCCCACCACAGCAGGGTTCAGAGCCCACCACAGCAGGGTTCAGAGCCCACCACAGCAGGGTCCGGAGCCCACCACAGCAGTGTCCAGAGCCCACCACAGCAGGGTTCAGAGCTCACCACAGCAGGGTTCAGAGCCCACCACAGCAGGGTTCAGAGCCCACCACAGCAGGGTTCAGAGCCCACCACAGCAGGGTTCAGAGCCCACCACAGCAGGGTTCAGGGCCCACCACAGCAGGGTTCAGAGCCCACCACAGCAGGGTTCAGAGCCCACCACAGCAGGGTTCAGGGCCCACCACAGCAGGGATCAGAGCCCACCACAGCAGGGTTCAGAGCCCACCACAGCAGGGTTCAGAGCCCACCACAGCAGGGTTCAGAGCCCACCACAGCAGGGATTAGAGCCCACCACAGCAGGGTTCAGAGCCCACCACAGGTCCAGAGCCCACCACAGCAGGGATCAGAGCCCACCACAGCAGGGTTCAGAGCCCACCACAGCAGGGTTCAGAGCCCACCACAGCAGGGTTCAGAGCCCACCACAGCAGGGTTCAGAGCCCACCACAGCACTGAAACTGCACTAGTTAAAGTCACAAATGATTTGTTATTAGCCGCTGACGATGGACTGGTCTCAATCCTGGTTCTGTTGGACCTCAGCGCAGCGTTTGACACCATCGACCACAACATTCTACTGCAGAGGTTAGAATGTGATGTAGGTGTTGGAGGAACAGCCCTCAGCTGGTTTAAATCCTATCTATCTGATAGGTTCCAATTTGTTAATGTAAACCAGAGCTCCTCACCAAGCTCTAAAGTAATTTACGGTGTGCCACAGGGTTCGGTACTCGGTCCAATTCTGTTTACTCTTTATATGCTACCATTAGGCAACATTATCAGAAAGCATGACATTAACTTCCACTGCTCTGCAGACGACACTCAGCTGTATTTATCAATGAAACCTGATCAGAGCGATCAAGTAGACAGACTTAGTACTTGTGTGAAGGAGATAAAAACCTGGATGACACTAAACTACCTGCTTCTTAACCCTGAAAAAACCGAGGTCATTGTGCTGGTCCTAAGCATCTACGAGACGCTCTATCTGAGCAGATAGTCACACTGGACAATGTCAGTGTAGCCTCTAGTTCTACTGTAAGAAACCTTGGAGTCTTATTTGACCAGGAGCTCTCATTTAAAGCTCATATAAATCAAGCTTGTAAAACAGCCTATTTCCATTTGCGCAACAAGAGCCAAAATCAGAAGAATCCTGCCTAAAAGTGATGCCGAAAAACTTATCCATGCATTTGTAACGACTAGATTAGACTACTGTAACTCCCTGCTTGCAGCGTGTCCTAAAAGCTCCATAAAAAGCTTTCAACTGGTTCAAAATGCAGCAGCAAGATTACTAACAGGAACAAAAAGAAGAGAGCACATTACGCCGGTGCTGGAGTCTCTTCACTGGCTCCCCGTCGAGTTTAGAATCAAATTCAAAATTCTACTCTTGACCTACAAAGCCATAAATGACATGGCCCCTCCCACCTCAAAGATGCTATAGAACCATCTCATCCAAACAGAGCTCTTCGCTCTCAGAATGCTGGCCTTCTGGTGGTGCCAAGAGTCTCTAAAAGTACTGTAGGAGGTAGAGCCTTCTGGTGGTGCCAAGAGTCTCTAAAAGTACTGTAGGAGGTAGAGCCTTCTGGTGGTGCCAAGAGTCTCTAAAAGTACTGTAGGAGGTAGAGCCTTCTGGTGGTGCCAAGAGTCTCTAAAAGTACTGTAGGAGGTAGAGCCTTCTGGTGGTGCCAAGAGTCTCTAAAAGTACTGTAGGAGGTAGAGCGTTTAGCTCCCAAGCTCCTGTGTTATGGAATCAGCTCCGACCCATGTTAAATCTGCTGACACAGTCTCTTCATTTAAGTCCAGGCTTAAAACGTTCCTCTTCGAAATCTCTTATGGTCAGAGTAGTTAGGAACAGAAACATAAACCCACAGCTTCAGCTACGCTGCCCTAGGAGTAACTGTGCTGGGGGAAGTATGACAGCTTGAGGGTCTAAGGACAGAAGGAGGGGCTAAGGACAGAAGGAGGGGCTAAGGACAGAAGGAGGGGCTAAGGACAGAAGGAGGGTCTAAGGACAGAAGGAGGGGCTAAGGACAGAAGGAGGGTCTAAGGACAGAAGGAGGGGCTAAGGACAGAAGGAGGGGCTAAGGACAGAAGGAGGGTCTAAGGACAGAAGGAGGGGCTAAGGACAGAAGGAGGGTCTAAGGACAGAAGGAGGGGCTAAGGACAGAAGGAGGGGCTAAGGACAGAAGGAGGGGCTAAGGACAGAAGGAGGGGCTAAGGACAGAAGGAGGGTCTAAGGACAGAAGGAGGGGCTAAGGACAGAAGGAGGGGCTAAGGACAGAAGGAGAGTCTAAGGACAGAAGGAGGGGCTAAGGACAGAAGGAGGGTCTAAGGACAGAAGGAGGGGCTAAGGACAGAAGGAGGGTCTAAGGACAGAAGGAGGGGCTAAGGACAGAAGGAGGGGCTAAGGACAGAAGGAGGGGCTAAGGACAGAAGGAGGGGCTAAGGACAGAAGGAGGGTCTAAGGACAGAAGGAGGGGCTAAGGACAGAAGGAGGGGCTAAGGACAGAAGGAGAGTCTAAGGACAGAAGGAGGGGCTAAGGACAGAAGGAGGGGCTAAGGACAGAAGGAGGGGCTAAGGACAGAAGGAGGGGCTAAGGACAGAAGGAGGGGCTAAGGACAGAGGACTCTGGGACCTGTCGCCCTCAAAAATTACGGCTGTAAAGTCCGTCCAGGTGCGTTACAGGCTCTGACCACCAGAGGGAGCCACAGGAAACAGCAACTATAATGTCAGAGAAAAAACTGCTGCAAATGAATCCGAATCAGAAAAGGTTTATTGTTATTATCAATGAACAAAATACAAAAAGAAGAACTTGTTTTGGTGATGAATAAATCAAAAAGAGAAACAATTTAAATCTATGAATAAAACAATATTAAAATGTTCAGAAAATTTAAAGATGAAGAGCAGAAAGTGACAGTGTTTTAGGGGCCTGAGCAAGCCCCCGAAGCCAAGATGGCCGCCATTGAAGCCTATGGAGCTGCTCATTGGCTCATGGTTCCAAAAGTGTTTTAGTTCCGCATTACTTCCTGTATACTGGTATATCTCCTCCCACTTTTGTGACGTCATCGCCGTGAGGCTTTGGCGTCGGGAGCGCGCACGTCACAGCAGCGCGACAGACTGAGAAGAGTCAACACGGACTTTTGGAATAATTCGGCTTGAAATATTCTGTTTACGTAACGTATAATGATGAATTGTTATATCCATCTATAAATATACATGTATCATGTTGTAAAGCTCTGATATTTAAGAGAATTATAAAGAAGTGTTAAGATAAAAAGTCTGGTTTAATGACAATGAATCACATTTAGAGGTGGAATAACGTCCTCATCATTTTCTGTAGTTTTTGGTTTGGGTATTTATTTTGTTATTAACTTTTCAGTTATTTATTTACATAATATAATTTGGCCAATATGTATTTTTTTTAATCAGATGAGAAGAAATATAAAATATAATCATCGATTCTGTGACATAATTGAGTTAAGCAGTATTTAATTATATTCAGTTTCCTTTTGTGTCGTTTTTTGTATCATGTCAATCTTTAATAAATACAAAACACATTTGTTTATTAATGTATTTAATACAAATAATGAACATGAATGAACTTGTTCAATAAATGCAAATCTGATTATAACTACAAATGATAAATTGATTTTAGCCAGTTTTAGTTGAGTTTTAAAGCTACAATGAGTTTTAAAGCTACAATGTGGGAGTCCCTTATTAAGGAGTTTGAGTCTGTGTACTGTTCATTATTATTATCATCATTAATAGAATCAGAAAAGGTTTATTCCATTGTCAAAGAACAGAATTCACAAACAGTGGAACTTGCTTTGGTGATTCAGTGCAACATAAAAATAGTAACAATGATAAAACAACCTGTATAAGTCAAATAGAACAAACTGAATAAGATAAGATATTCCTTTATTGTCCACACATGAGGAAATTTCGTTGTTGCAACGCAGTAGATACAGGGGAAAAGGACAGAAAACTTATAGGAAGTTTAAAAAACACTCTTAATAGAAGAACTCTTATAAACAAAATCTCCTATAGACAGAACCTCTCATACATTAATAAGGAATGGAGGGAAAATAAAGATAAAATAAAAACAGCGTAAGACAAAATAATACTAATAATAATGGTAAAATAAACACTCTTTTTACATCAGTTATATGCACATGAATGTGACATTATTGTGTTAAATACTGAATATCTCAGTATTTAACAAGACTTTGTTTCCATGGCTACGCAGTCTTCTGTACTTCAGTAAATGCTCCATCGTATGACTGAGACAAACAGAACATGTCAAAGCTTTAGATTATACAAGTCATATAACATACACTTCACATGTTTAGATTATACAAGTCATATAACATACACTTCACATGTTTAGATTATACAAGTCATATAACATACACTTCACATGTTTAGATTATACAAGTCATATAACATACACTTCACATGTTTAGACTATACAAGTCATATAACATACACTTCACATGTTTAGATTATACAAGTCATATAACATACACTTCACATGTTTAGATTATACAAGTCATATAACATACACTTCACATGTTTTAGATTATACAAGTCATATAACATACACTTCACATGTTTAGATTATACAAGTCATATAACATACACTTCATATGTTTAGATTATACAAGTCATATAACATACACTTCATATGTTTATATTATACAAGTCATATAACATACACTTCACATGTTTAGATTATACAAGTCATATCACATACACTTCATATGTTTAGATGATACAAGTCATATAACATACACTTCATATGTTTAGATTATACAAGTCATATAACATACACTTCACATGTTTAGATTATACAAGTCATATAACATACACTTCACATGTTTTAGATTATACAAGTCATATAACATACACTTCATATGTTTAGATTATACAAGTCATATAACATACACTTCACATGTTTTAGATTATACAAGTCATATAACATACACTTCACATGTTTGGATTATACAAGTCATATAACATACACTTCACATGTTTAGATTATACAAGTCATATAACATACACTTCACATGTTTAGATTATACAAGTCATATAACATACACTTCATATGTTTAGATTATACAAGTCATATAACATACACTTCATATGTTTAGATTATACAAGTCATATAACATACACTTCATATGTTTAGATTATACAAGTCATATAACATACACTTCACATGTTTAGATTATACAAGTCATAGAACATACACTTCATATGTTTAGATTATACAAGTCATATAACATACACTTCATATGTTTAGATTATACAAGTCATATAACATACACTTCACATGTTTAGATTATACAAGTCATATAACATACACTTCACATGTTTAGATTATACATGTCATATAACATACACTTCACATGTTTAGATTATACAAGTCATATAACATACACTTCACATGTTTTAGATTATACAAGTCATATAACATACACTTCACATGTTTAGATTATACAAGTCATATAACATACACTTCATATGTTTAGATGATACAAGTCATATAACATACACTTCACATGTTTAGATGATACAAGTCATATAACATACACTTCATATGTTTAGATGATACAAGTCATATAACATACACTTCATATGTTTAGATTATACAAGTCATATAACATACACTTCATATGTTTAGATTATACAAGTCATATAACATACACTTCATATGTTTAGATTATACAAGTCATATAACATACACTTCATATGTTTAGATTATACAAGTCATATAACATACACTTCACATGTTTAGATTATACAAGTCATATAACATACACTTCACATGTTTAGATTATACAAGTCATATAACATACACTTCACATGTTTAGATTATACAAGTCATATAACATACACTTCACATGTTTAGATTATACATGTCATATAACATACACTTCATATGTTTAGATGATACAAGTCATATAACATACACTTCATATGTTTAGATTATACATGTCATATAACATACACTTCATATGTTTAGATGATACAAGTCATATAACATACACTTCACATGTTTAGATTATACAAGTCATATAACATACACTTCACATGTTTAGATTATACATGTCATATAACATACACTTCATATGTTTATATTATACATGTCATATAACATACACTTCATATGTTTAGATGATACAAGTCATATAACATACACTTCACATGTTTAGATTATACAAGTCATATAACATACACTTCATATGTTTAGATGATACAAGTCATATAACATACACTTCATATGTTTAGATTATACAAGTCATATAACATACACTTCACATGTTTAGATGATACAAGTCATATAACATACACTTCATATGTTTAGATTATACAAGTCATATAACATACACTTCATATGTTTTAGATTATACAAGTCATATAACATACACTTCACATGTTTAGATTATACAAGTCATATAACATACACTTCACATGTTTTAGATTATACAAGTCATATAACATACACTTCACATGTTTAGATTATACATGTCATATAACATACACTTCATATGTTTAGATGATACAAGTCATATAACATACACTTCACATGTTTAGATTATACAAGTCATATAACATACACTTCACATGTTTAGATTATACATGTCATATAACATACACTTCATATGTTTATATTATACAAGTCATATAACATACACTTCACATGTTTAGATTATACAAGTCATATAACATACACTTCATATGTTTAGATGATACAAGTCATATAACATACACTTCATATGTTTAGATTATACAAGTCATATAACATACACTTCACATGTTTAGATGATACAAGTCATATAACATACACTTCATATGTTTAGATTATACAAGTCATATAACATACACTTCATATGTTTTAGATTATACAAGTCATATAACATACACTTCACATGTTTAGATTATACAAGTCATATAACATACACTTCACATGTTTTAGATTATACAAGTCATATAACATACACTTCACATGTTTGGATTATACAAGTCATATAACATACACTTCACATGTTTAGATTATACAAGTCATATAACATACACTTCACATGTTTAGATTATACAAGTCATATAACATACACTTCATATGTTTAGATTATACAAGTCATATAACATACACTTCATATGTTTTAGATTATACAAGTCATATAACATACACTTCACATGTTTTAGATTATACAAGTCATATAACATACACTTCACATGTTTGGATTATACAAGTCATATAACATACACTTCACATGTTTTAGATTATACAAGTCATATAACATACACTTCACATGTTTGGATTATACAAGTCATATAACATACACTTCACATGTTTAGATTATACAAGTCATATAACATACACTTCACATGTTTAGATTATACAAGTCATATAACATACACTTCACATGTTTGGATTATACAAGTCATATAACATACACTTCACATGTTTAGATTATACAAGTCATATAACATACACTTCACATGTTTAGATTATACAAGTCATATAACATACACTTCACATGTTTTAGATTATACAAGTCATATAACATACACTTCACATGTTTGGATTATACAAGTCATATAACATACACTTCACATGTTTAGATTATACAAGTCATATAACATACACTTCACATGTTTAGATTATACAAGTCATATAACATACACTTCATATGTTTTAGATTATACAAGTCATATAACATACACTTCATATGTTTTAGATTATACAAGTCATATAACATACACTTCACATGTTTAGATTATACAAGTCATATAACATACACTTCACATGTTTTAGATTATACAAGTCATATAACATACACTTCATATGTTTAGATGATACAAGTCATATAACATACACTTCACATGTTTAGATTATACAAGTCATATAACATACACTTCACATGTTTAGATTATACAAGTCATATAACATACACTTCACATGTTTAGATTATACAAGTCATATAACATACACTTCACATGTTTAGATTATACAAGTCATAGAACATACACTTCATATGTTTAGATTATACAAGTCATATAACATACACTTCACATGTTTAGATTATACAAGTCATATAACATACACTTCACATGTTTAGATTATACAAGTCATATAACATACACTTCACATGTTTAGATGATACAAGTCATATAACATACACTTCACATGTTTAGATTATACAAGTCATATAACATACACTTCACATGTTTAGATTATACAAGTCATATAACATACACTTCACATGTTTAGATGATACAAGTCATATAACATACACTTCACATGTTTAGATTATACAAGTCATATAACATACACTTCATATGTTTAGATGATACAAGTCATATAACATACACTTCACATGTTTTAGATTATACAAGTCATATAACATACACTTCACATGTTTAGATTATACAAGTCATATAACATACACTTCACATGTTTAGATTATACAAGTCATATAACATACACTTCACATGTTTAGATTATACAAGTCATATAACATACACTTCACATGTTTAGATTATACAAGTCATATAACATACACTTCACATGTTTAGATTATACAAGTCATATAACATACACTTCACATGTTTGGATTATACAAGTCATATAACATACACTTCACATGTTTAGATTATACAAGTCATATAACATACACTTCATATGTTTAGATTATACAAGTCATAGAACATACACTTCATATGTTTAGATTATACAAGTCATATAACATACACTTCACATGTTTAGATTATACAAGTCACATAACATACACTTCATATGTTTTAGATTATACAAGTCATAGAACATACACTTCATATGTTTAGATTATACAAGTCATATAACATACACTTCACATGTTTAGATTATACATGTCATATAACATACACTTCACATGTTTAGATTATACAAGTCATATAACATACACTTCACATGTTTAGATTATACAAGTCATATAACATACACTTCACATGTTTTAGATTATACAAGTCATATAACATACACTTCATATGTTTAGATTATACAAGTCACATAACATACACTTCATATGTTTTAGATTATACAAGTCATATAACATACACTTCACATGTTTAGATGATACAAGTCACATAACATACACTTCATATGTTTAGATTATACAAGTCACATAACATACACTTCACATGTTTAGATGATACAAGTCATATAACATACACTTCATATGTTTAGATTATACAAGTCACATAACATACACTTCATATGTTTTAGATTATACAAGTCATATAACATACACTTCACATGTTTAGATGATACAAGTCACATAACATACACTTCATATGTTTAGATTATACAAGTCATAGAACATACACTTCATATGTTTAGATTATACAAGTCATATAACATACACTTCACATGTTTAGATGATACAAGTCATATAACATACACTTCATATGTTTAGATTATACAAGTCATATAACATACACTTCACATGTTTAGATTATACAAGTCATATAACATACACTTCATATGTTTAGATGATACAAGTCATATAACATACACTTCACATGTTTAGATTATACAAGTCATATAACATACACTTCATATGTTTAGATGATACATGTCATATAACATACACTTCACATGTTTAGATTATACATGTCATATAACATACACTTCACATGTTTAGATTATACAAGTCATATAACATACACTTCACATGTTTAGATTATACAAGTCATATAACATACACTTCACATGTTTAGACTATACAAGTCATATAACATACACTTCACATGTTTAGATTATACAAGTCATATAACATACACTTCACATGTTTAGATTATACAAGTCATATAACATACACTTCACATGTGACACATCAGTTTCTCTTTTGAAGAACAATTATCATTTAGTTTTTTTGGTCATAACAAAACAGACATTTTATAAATTCAAAATACTGATTCTACTGTTTACTTTTAGTCGAGGCAAAAGTTATTATTAAAATACCTTTTGCTTTGGAGTCGTCAGGAGTTTACTTGAGATGACTCTGTGTCTGCAGTGACCTGTAGTGACCTGCAGTGACCTGTAGTGACCTGTAGTGACCTGCAGTGACCTGTAGTGACCTGCAGTGACCTGTAGTGACCTGCAGTGACCTGCAGTGACCTGCAGTGACCTGCAGTGACCTGTAGTGACCTGCAGTGACCTGCAGTGACCTGCAGTGACCTGTAGTGACCTGTAGTGACCTGCAGTGACCTGCAGTGACCTGCAGTGACCTGTAGTGATCTGTAGTGACCTGCAGTGACCTGCAGTGACCTGTAGTGACCTGTAGTGACCTGCAGTGACCTGTAGTGACCTGTAGTGATCTGTAGTGACCTGCAGTGACCTGCAGTGACCTGCAGTGACCTGTAGTGACCTGCAGTGACCTGTAGTGACCTGCAGTGATCTGTAGTGACCTGCAGTGACCTGCAGTGACCTGTAGTGACCTGCAGTGATCTGTAGTGACCTGCAGTGACCTGCAGTGACCTGCAGTGACCTGTAGTGACCTGCAGTGACCTGCAGTGACCTGCAGTGACCTGTAGTGACCTGTAGTGATCTGTAGTGATCTGTAGTGACCTGCAGTGACCTGCAGTGACCTGTAGTGACCTGTAGTGACCTGCAGTGATCTGTAGTGACCTGCAGTGACCTGCAGTGACCTGTAGTGACCTGTAGTGATCTGTAGTGACCTGTAGTGACCTGCAGTGACCTGTAGTGACCTGTAGTGATCTGTAGTGACCTGTAGTGACCTGCAGTGATCTGTAGTGACCTGCAGTGATCTGTAGTGACCTGCAGTGACCTGCAGTGACCTGTAGTGACCTGCAGTGACCTGCAGTGACCTGTAGTGACCTGCAGTGACCTGTAGTGACCTGTAGTGACCTGCAGTGACCTGCAGTGACCTGTAGTGACCTGCAGTGACCTGTAGTGACCTGTAGTGACCTGCAGTGACCTGTAGTGACCTGCAGTGACCTGCAGTGACCTGTAGTGACCTGCAGTGACCTGTAGTGACCTGTAGTGACCTGCAGTGACCTGTAGTGACCTGCAGTGACCTGTAGTGACCTGTAGTGACCTGCAGTGACCTGCAGTGACCTGTAGTGACCTGCAGTGACCTGTAGTGACCTGTAGTGACCTGCAGTGACCTGCAGTGACCTGTAGTGACCTGCAGTGACCTGCAGTGACCTGCAGTGACCTGTAGTGACCTGCAGTGACCTGTAGTGACCTGTAGTGACCTGCAGTGACCTGTAGTGACCTGCAGTGACCTGTAGTGACCTGTAGTGACCTGCAGTGACCTGTAGTGACCTGCAGTGACCTGTAGTGACCTGCAGTGACCTGTAGAGCTCTGGTCAGCACAGACAGACTAAACTCACTGGTCAGCTCTGAAGATGAGAAAGATACTCATTAGAACATTGATATATTCTGCACATTTAACAGAGAAAAGCTGGAATATGTTATTGACACATTTACATTTCGCTGTAACACAAAAGTTCCTCTTTTCACATTAATTTTTAAATCTAGAACCAAAAGTCATTTATTTATGCATAAGTTTAAACCTTAGAAGTTAGAACATAACTGACATGTTTGCTAAATCTCTACATATTCCATGGAAGTAAATCCATGACATTCCTATAGAAAACACGCGTGTGCTTTGTTTAAACACAGCACAATTCATTATAAAATATGTAATAAAACCTTAAATGTGGTCTCAGCCCCTGTAAGTACAGCACTGTCACTTTTAAACACCTTCACATTTATGTATGTAAGATATGACCCATTTCAGCAGGTTATATTTGAATTATTGGTAGTTTTTTATAGCACATAATACAAACATCACTTTATTTCCTTCTTTCTCTAGTTTTCCTTGATCTGTGTTTAACCTCTTGTCTCTTAGAACATTTAGTAAGAGAAATAATGAGTTATTTATTTGCAGAAGCACGAGCCATCACGACGTGTTATTGCATCTTTGTGTAGCTAAACTTTAGCTTACGTTAGCTCGTGTTAGCTCGTGTTAGCTCGTGTTAACTTGTGTTAACTCGTGTTAACTGTGTAATCGTTGTTTTACACTTCATATGGAACAATGTGTGAAACGTGAGGAATGACATACAAACACAACTTACGTGTATCGTTGGTCTCGTCTCGTCACTTTCTTCTGCTTGTGTTTAGTTTCCGTCACATGTTCTCCTGAGGCTCGTTCATGAGGGTCACGTGCGCGCTCGGTGCGCGTACACCGTTCACCGGAAGGTTAAAAATGTATTTTTTAAGTATTTTAGAAACAGTTGAAGAGTGAAATTCCTTCTATTTTATTTTTAGACTAAAAACAATTTAGCATGTTTGGTAATTTTAGAGGCCGAACTCCTGAAATGGTCCGACCAAGAGGCTGCATTCTGCGAAGTGGCCACTACTCAATTTGGAGCCAGAGGCAGAGGGGGCGTGGCCTATCCAGATATTATAATAGATCCATGGGCCTGAGGGCCGTGGCCTCCTGCCTGAGGGGCGTGGCCTCCTGCCTGAGGGGCGTGGCCTCCTGCCTGAGGGGCGTGGCCTCCTGCCTGAGGGGCGTAGCTAAATAGTCCAGGTCCTGGATGAGAAGGGTCAGCACTCAGCTGGGAGAGCTTCACCCGGAGCTTCTGTAGGTTCAAGTCCCACTGAAGCTTTGTAAAGGTCCAAACTCCTGAATGTGAGAAGTTGTTTTGGACGTGTGCAGTCTCAGCCACTCTGCCACCCACGTCTGGAGGACTTTAGATTGATGGAGTCTCACATCATTGGCTCAGGAGGTTGAGTGCTGGTTTTGGAGTGACCTGTGACCGTGAGGTTCCTGGTTCAATTCTTGCTCCAGAAAATACTCTGGACTTTAAAAGGAAAGTTTAGATGAAACAAAGACACACAGTAGTGTTACACGACAGGTAACAGTAGTGTTACATGACAGGTAACAGTAGTGTTACACGACAGGTAACAGTAGTGTTACACGACAGGTAACAGTAGTGTTACATGACAGGTAACAGTAGTGTTACACGACAGGTAACATGACAGGTAAAAATAGTGTTACACGACAGGTAACAGTAGTGTTACACGACAGGTAACATGACAGGTAAAAGTAGTGTTACACGACAGGTAACAGTAGTGTTACACGACAGGTAACAGTAGTGTTACATGACAGGTAACAGTAGTGTTATACGACAGGTAACATGACAGGTAAAAGTAGTGTTACACGACAGGTAACAGTAGTGTTACATGACAGGTAACAGTAGTGTTACACGACAGGTAACAGTAGTGTTACATGACAGGTAACAGTAGTGTTACATGACAGGTAACAGTAGTGTTACACGACAGGTAACAGTAGTGTTACATGACAGGTAACAGTAGTGTTACACGACAGGTAACATGACAGGTAAAAATAGTGTTACACGACAGGTAACAGTAGTGTTACACGACAGGTAACATGACAGGTAAAAGTAGTGTTACACGACAGGTAACAGTAGTGTTACACGACAGGTAACAGTAGTGTTACATGACAGGTAACAGTAGTGTTATACGACAGGTAACATGACAGGTAAAAGTAGTGTTACACGACAGGTAACAGTAGTGTTACATGACAGGTAACAGTAGTGTTACACGACAGGTAACATGACAGGTAAAACTAGTGTTACACGACAGGTAACAGTAGTGTTACATGACAGGTAACAGTAGTGTTACACGACAGGTAACATGACAGGTAAAAATAGGGTTACACGACAGGTAACAGTAGTGTTACACGACAGGTAACAGTAGTGTTACACGACAGGTAACAGTAGTGTTACACGACAGGTAACAGTAGTGTTACACGACAGGTAACATGACAGGTAAAAATAGTGTTACACGACAGGTAACAGTAGTGTTACACGACAGGTAACATGACAGGTAAAAGTAGTGTTACACGACAGGTAACAGTAGTGTTACATGACAGGTAACAGTAGTGTTACACGACAGGTAACATGACAGGTAAAAGTAGTGTTACACGACAGGTAACAGTAGTGTTACATGACAGGTAACAGTAGTGTTACACGACAGGTAACATGACAGGTAAAAGTAGTGTTACACGACAGGTAACAGTAGTGTTACATGACAGGTAACAGTAGTGTTACACGACAGGTAACATGACAGGTAAAAATAGGGTTACACGACAGGTAACAGTAGTGTTACACGACAGGTAACATGACAGGTAAAAGTAGTGTTACACGACAGGTAACATGACAGGTAAAAGTAGTGTTACACGACAGGTAACAGTAGTGTTACACGACAGGTAACAGTAGTGTTACATGACAGGTAACAGTAGTGTTACACGACAGGTAACAGTAGTGTTACATGACAGGTAACAGTAGTGTTACATGACAGGTAACAGTAGTGTTACATGACAGGTAACAGTAGTGTTACACGACAGGTAACAGTAGTGTTACACGACAGGTAACAGTAGTGTTACATGACAGGTAACAGTAGTGTTACATGACAGGTAACAGTAGTGTTACATGACAGGTAACAGTAGTGTTACACGACAGGTAACAGTAGTGTTACATGACAGGTAACAGTAGTGTTACATGACAGGTAACAGTAGTGTTACATGACAGGTAACAGTAGTGTTACATGACAGGTAACAGTAGTGTTACACGACAGGTAACAGTAGTGTTACATGACAGGTAACAGTAGTGTTACACGACAGGTAACATGACAGGTAAAAATAGTGTTACACGACAGGTAACAGTAGTGTTACACGACAGGTAACATGACAGGTAAAAGTAGTGTTACACGACAGGTAACAGTAGTGTTACATGACAGGTAACAGTAGTGTTATACGACAGGTAACATGACAGGTAAAAGTAGTGTTACACGACAGGTAACAGTAGTGTTACATGACAGGTAACAGTAGTGTTACACGACAGGTAACATGACAGGTAAAACTAGTGTTACACGACAGGTAACAGTAGTGTTACATGACAGGTAACAGTAGTGTTACACGACAGGTAACATGACAGGTAAAAATAGTGTTACACGACAGGTAAAACTAGTGTTACACGACAGGTAACATGGTAACATGACAGGTAAAAGTAGTGTTACACGACAGGTAACAGTAGTGTTACATGACAGGTAACAGTAGTGTTACACGACAGGTAACATGACAGGTAAAAGTAGTGTTACACGACAGGTAACAGTAGTGTTACATGACAGGTAACAGTAGTGTTACACGACAGGTAACATGACAGGTAAAAGTAGTGTTACACGACAGGTAACAGTAGTGTTACACGACAGGTAACAGTAGTGTTACATGACAGGTAACAGTAGTGTTACACGACAGGTAACATGACAGGTAAAAATAGGGTTACACGACAGGTAACAGTAGTGTTACACGACAGGTAACATGACAGGTAAAAGTAGTGTTACACGACAGGTAACAGTAGTGTTACACGACAGGTAACATGACAGGTAAAAGTAGTGTTACACGACAGGTAACAGTAGTGTTACACGACAGGTAACAGTAGTGTTACATGACAGGTAACAGTAGTGTTATACGACAGGTAACATGACAGGTAAAAGTAGTGTTACACGACAGGTAACAGTAGTGTTACATGACAGGTAACAGTAGTGTTACACGACAGGTAACATGACAGGTAAAACTAGTGTTACACGACAGGTAACAGTAGTGTTACATGACAGGTAACAGTAGTGTTACACGACAGGTAACATGACAGGTAAAAATAGTGTTACACGACAGGTAACAGTAGTGTTACACGACAGGTAACATGACAGGTAAAAGTAGTGTTACACGACAGGTAACAGTAGTGTTACATGACAGGTAACAGTAGTGTTACACGACAGGTAACATGACAGGTAAAAGTAGTGTTACACGACAGGTAACAGTAGTGTTACATGACAGGTAACAGTAGTGTTACACGACAGGTAACATGACAGGTAAAAGTAGTGTTACACGACAGGTAACAGTAGTGTTACACGACAGGTAACAGTAGTGTTACATGACAGGTAACAGTAGTGTTACACGACAGGTAACATGACAGGTAAAAATAGGGTTACACGACAGGTAACAGTAGTGTTACACGACAGGTAACATGACAGGTAAAAGTAGTGTTACACGACAGGTAACAGTAGTGTTACACGACAGGTAACAGTAGTGTTACATGACAGGTAACAGTAGTGTTACACGACAGGTAACAGTAGTGTTACATGACAGGTAACAGTAGTGTTACACAACAGGTAACGTGACAGGTAAAAGTAGTGTTACACGACAGGTAACAGTAGTGTTACATGACAGGTAACATGACAGGTAAAAGTAGTGTTACACGACAGGTAACAGTAGTGTTACACGACAGGTAACAGTAGTGTTACATGACAGGTAACA
>NW_027315792.1:187500-216823 GCF_026437365.1 Eucyclogobius newberryi
TTAGACATGAACCTGTTATGTTAGACATGAACCTGTTATGTTAGACATGAACCTGGTATGTTAGACATGAACCTGTTATGTTAGACATGAACCTGTTATGTTAGACATGAACCTGTTATGTTAGACATGGACCTGTTATGTTAGACATGGACCTGTTATGTTAGACATGGACCTGTTATGTTAGACATGAACCTGGTATGTTAGACATGAACCTGGTATGTTAGACATGAACCTGTTATGTTAGACATGAACCTGTTATGTTAGACATGAACCTGTTATGTTAGACATGAACCTGGTATGTTAGACATGGACCTGTTATGTTAGACATGAACCTGGTATGTTAGACATGAACCTGTTATGTTAGACATGAACCTGGTATGTTAGACATGAACCTGGTATGTTAGACATGAACCTGGTATGTTAGACATGAACCTGTTATGTTAGACATGAACCTGGTATGTTAGACATGAACCTGGTATGTTAGACATGAACCTGTTATGTTAGACATGAACCTGGTATGTTAGACATGAACCTGTTATGTTAGACATGAACCTGGTATGTTAGACATGAACCTGGTATGTTAGACATGAACCTGTTATGTTAGACATGAACCTGTTATGTTAGACATGAACCTGTTATGTTAGACATGAACCTGTTATGTTAGACATGGACCTGTTATGTTAGACATGAACCTGGTATGTTAGACATGAACCTGGTATGTTAGACATGAACCTGGTATGTTAGACATGAACCTGGTATGTTAGACATGAACCTGTTATGTTAGACATGAACCTGGTATGTTAGACATGAACCTGTTATGTTAGACATGAACCTGGTATGTTAGACATGAACCTGGTATGTTAGACATGAACCTGTTATGTTAGACATGAACCTGTTATGTTAGACCTGAACCTGGTATGTTAGACATGAACCTGTTATGTTAGACATGAACCTGTTATGTTAGACATGAACCTGGTATGTTAGACATGAACCTGTTATGTTAGACATGAACCTGTTATGTTAGACATGAACCTGTTATGTTAGACATGAACCTGTTATGTTAGACATGAACCTGTTATGTTAGACATGAACCTGTTATGTTAGACATGAACCTGTTATGTTAAACATGAACCTGATATGTTAGACATGAACCTGGTATGTTAGACATGAACCTGGGACGTTTCTGTTACAAAAACAAGATCAAGAGTCATTTTCAATCTGAGGACCTAGCCTCAAGCCCCGCCCACTAGGCGGAGCCTCCAGTTAATAGCCTGTTTATCTATTTGTTTGCACTGTTTTAAGTTTCCCCTTAAATTAACCCTTCTTTGTCCTGTGATGGGCCATTTGAATCCTATTGTTAGCTCCTCCTCACACCAGCTCTGTGTGGCCTCAGTGTGGCCTCAGTGTGGGCCTCTGTGGGCCTCAGGGGCCTCAGTGTGGGCCTCTGTGGGCATCAGTGTGGGCCTCTGTGTGGGCCTCTCTGGGCCTCTGTGTGGCCTCAGTGTGGGCCTCTGTGTGGCCTCAGTGTGGGCCTCAGTGTGGGCCTCTGTGGGCATCAGTGTGGGCCTCTGTGTGGGCCTCTGTGGGCCTCTGTGTGGCCTCTGTGTGGGCCTCTGTGGGCATCAGTGTGGGCCTCTGTGGGCCTCTGTGGGCCTCTGTGGGCATCAGTGTGGGCCTCTGTGGGCCTCTGTGTGGCCTCAGTGTGGGCCTCAGTGTGGGCCTCTGTGGGCATCAGTGTGGGCCTCTGTGTGGGCCTCTGTGGGCATCAGTGTGGGCCTCTGTGTGGGCCTCTGTGGGCCTCTGTGTGGCCTCTGTGTGGGCCTCTGTGGGCCTCTGTGTGGGCCTCTGTGGGCCTCTGTGTGGCCTCAGTGTGGCCTCAGGGGCCTCAGTGTGGGCCTCAGGGGCCTCAGTGTGGGCCTCAGGGGCCTCAGTGTGGGCCTCAGTGTGGGCCTCAGTGTGGGCCTCAGGGGCCTCAGTGTGGGCCTCAGGGGCCTCAGTGTGGGCCTCAGTGTGGGCCTCAGTGTGGCCTCAGTGTGGGCCTCAGTGTGGCCTCAGTGTGGGCCTCTGTGTGGCCTCAGTGTGGGCCTCAGGGGCCTCAGTGTGGGCATCAGTGTGGGCCTCTGTGTGGGCCTCTGTGGGCATCAGTGTGGGCCTCTGTGTGGGCCTCTGTGGGCCTCTGTGTGGCCTCTGTGTGGGCCTCTGTGGGCCTCTGTGGGCCTCAGTGTGGGCCTCTGTGGGCCTCAGGGGCCTCAGTGTGGGCCTCTGTGGGCATCAGTGTGGGCCTCTGTGTGGGCCTCTCTGGGCCTCTGTGTGGCCTCAGTGTGGGCCTCTGTGTGGCCTCAGTGTGGGCCTCAGTGTGGGCCTCTGTGGGCATCAGTGTGGGCCTCTGTGTGGGCCTCTGTGGGCCTCTGTGTGGCCTCTGTGTGGGCCTCTGTGGGCATCAGTGTGGGCCTCTGTGGGCCTCTGTGGGCATCAGTGTGGGCCTCTGTGGGCCTCTGTGTGGCCTCAGTGTGGGCCTCAGTGTGGGCCTCTGTGGGCATCAGTGTGGGCCTCTGTGTGGGCCTCTGTGGGCATCAGTGTGGGCCTCTGTGTGGGCCTCTGTGGGCCTCTGTGTGGCCTCTGTGTGGGCCTCTGTGGGCCTCTGTGTGGGCCTCTGTGGGCCTCTGTGTGGCCTCAGTGTGGCCTCAGTGTGGCCTCAGGGGCCTCAGTGTGGGCCTCAGGGGCCTCAGTGTGGGCCTCAGTGTGGGCCTCAGTGTGGGCCTCAGGGGCCTCAGTGTGGGCCTCAGGGGCCTCAGTGTGGGCCTCAGTGTGGGCCTCAGTGTGGCCTCAGTGTGGGCCTCAGTGTGGCCTCAGTGTGGGCCTCTGTGTGGCCTCAGTGTGGGCCTCAGGGGCCTCAGTGTGGGCATCAGTGTGGGCCTCTGTGTGGGCCTCTGTGGGCATCAGTGTGGGCCTCTGTGTGGGCCTCTGTGGGCCTCTGTGTGGCCTCTGTGTGGGCCTCTGTGGGCCTCTGTGGGCATCAGTGTGGGCCTCTGTGGTCCTCTGTGTGGCCTCAGTGTGGGCCTCTGTGGGCATCAGTGTGGCCTCAGTGTGGGCCTCTGTGGGCATCAGTGTGGGCCTCTGTGGGCCTCTGTGGGCCTCTGTGTGGCCTCAGTGTGGGCCTCAGTGTGGGCCTCTGTGGGCATCAGTGTGGGCCTCTGTGTGGGCCTCTGTGGGCCTCTGTGTGGCCTCTGTGTGGGCCTCTGTGGGCCTCTGTGTGGCCTCAGTGTGGCCTCAGTGTGGGCCTCAGGGGCCTCAGTGTGGGCCTCAGTGTGGGCCTCAGGGGCCTCAGTGTGGGCCTCAGGGGCCTCAGTGTGGGCCTCAGTGTGGGCCTCAGTGTGGCCTCAGTGTGGGCCTCAGTGTGGCCTCAGTGTGGGCCTCTGTGTGGGCCTCAGGGGCCTCAGTGTGGGCATCAGTGTGGGCCTCTGTGTGGGCCTCTGTGGGCATCAGTGTGGGCCTCTGTGTGGGCCTCTGTGGGCATCAGTGTGGGCCTCTGTGTGGGCCTCTGTGGGCCTCTGTGTGGCCTCTGTGTGGGCCTCTGTGGGCCTCTGTGGGCATCAGTGTGGGCCTCTGTGGGCCTCTGTGTGGCCTCAGTGTGGCCTCAGTGTGGCCTCAGGGGCCTCAGTGTGGGCCTCAGGGGCCTCAGTGTGGGCCTCAGTGTGGGCCTCAGTGTGGGCCTCAGTGTGGGCCTCAGTGTGGCCTCAGTGTGGGCCTCTGTGTGGCCTCAGTGTGGGCCTCAGTGTGGGCCTCAGGGGCCTCAGTGTGGGCCTCAGGGGCCTCAGTGTGGGCATCAGTGTGGGCCTCTGTGTGGGCCTCTGTGGGCATCAGTGTGGGCCTCTGTGTGGGCCTCTGTGGGCCTCTGTGGGCCTCTGTGTGGCCTCAGTGTGGGCCTCTGTGGGCATCAGTGTGGGCCTCTGTGGGCCTCTGTGGGCCTCTGTGGGCATCAGTGTGGGCCTCTGTGGGCCTCTGTGTGGCCTCAGTGTGGGCCTCAGTGTGGGCCTCTGTGGGCATCAGTGTGGGCCTCTGTGTGGGCCTCTGTGGGCCTCTGTGTGGCCTCTGTGTGGGCCTCTGTGGGCCTCTGTGGGCATCAGTGTGGGCCTCTGTGGGCCTCTGTGTGGCCTCAGTGTGGGCCTCAGTGTGGGCCTCAGGGGCCTCAGTGTGGGCCTCAGGGGCCTCAGTGTGGGCCTCAGTGTGGGCCTCAGTGTGGCCTCAGTGTGGGCCTCAGTGTGGCCTCAGTGTGGGCCTCTGTGTGGCCTCAGTGTGGGCCTCAGTGTGGGCCTCAGGGGCCTCAGTGTGGGCCTCAGGGGCCTCAGTGTGGGCATCAGTGTGGGCCTCTGTGTGGGCCTCTGTGGGCATCAGTGTGGGCCTCTGTGTGGGCCTCTGTGGGCCTCTGTGTGGCCTCTGTGTGGGCCTCTGTGGGCCTCTGTGGGCATCAGTGTGGGCCTCTGTGTGGCCTCAGGGGCCTCATTGTGGGCCTCAGGGGCCTCAGTGTGGGCCTCAGGGGCCTCAGTGTGGGCCTCAGTGTGGGCCTCAGTGTGGGCCTCAGGGGCCTCAGTGTGGGCCTCAGTGTGGCCTCAGTGTGGGCCTCAGGGGCCTCAGTGTGGGCCTCAGTGTGGGCCTCAGGTTGGGCCTCAGTGTGGGCCTCAGTGTGGGCCTCAGGGGCCTCAGTGTGGGCCTCAGTGTGGGCCTCAGTGTGGCCTCAGTGTGGCCTCAGTGTGGGCCTCAGGGGCCTCAGTGTGGGCCTCAGGGGCCTCAGTGTGGGCCTCAGTGTGGGCCTCAGTGTGGCCTCAGTGTGGGCCTCAGTGTGGCCTCAGTGTGGGCCTCTGTGTGGCCTCAGTGTGGGCCTCAGGGGCCTCAGTGTGGGCATCAGTGTGGGCCTCTGTGTGGGCCTCTGTGGGCATCAGTGTGGCCTCTGTGTGGGCCTCTGTGGGCCTCTGTGGGCATCAGTGTGGCCTCAGTGTGGGCCTCTGTGGGCATCAGTGTGGCCTCTGTGTGGGCCTCTGTGGGCCTCTGTGTGGCCTCAGTGTGGGCCTCTGTGGGCATCAGTGTGGGCCTCTGTGGGCCTCTGTGGGCCTCTGTGTGGCCTCAGTGTGGGCCTCAGTGTGGGCCTCTGTGGGCATCAGTGTGGGCCTCTGTGTGGGCCTCTGTGGGCCTCTGTGTGGCCTCTGTGTGGGCCTCTGTGGGCCTCTGTGTGGCCTCAGTGTGGCCTCAGTGTGGGCATCAGTGTGGGCCTCTGTGGGCCTCTGTGGGCCTCTGTGTGGCCTCAGTGTGGGCCTCAGTGTGGCCTCAGTGTGGGCCTCAGTGTGGGCCTCAGGGGCCTCAGTGTGGGCCTCAGGGGCCTCAGTGTGGGCATCAGTGTGGGCCTCTGTGTGGGCCTCTGTGGGCATCAGTGTGGGCCTCTGTGTGGGCCTCTGTGGGCCTCTGTGTGGCCTCTGTGTGGGCCTCTGTGGGCCTCTGTGGGCATCAGTGTGGGCCTCTGTGGTCCTCTGTGTGGCCTCAGTGTGGGCCTCTGTGGGCATCAGTGTGGGCCTCTGTGGGCATCAGTGTGGGCCTCTGTGGGCCTCTGTGGGCCTCTGTGGGCCTCTGTGTGGCCTCAGTGTGGGCCTCAGTGTGGGCCTCTGTGTGGGCCTCTGTGGGCCTCTGTGTGGCCTCTGTGTGGGCCTCTGTGGGCCTCTGTGTGGCCTCAGTGTGGCCTCAGTGTGGGCCTCAGGGGCCTCAGTGTGGGCCTCAGTGTGGGCCTCTGTGGGCCTCTGTGTGGCCTCTGTGTGGGCCTCTGTGGGCCTCTGTGTGGCCTCAGTGTGGCCTCAGTGTGGGCCTCAGGGGCCTCAGTGTGGGCCTCAGTGTGGACCTCAGGGGCCTCAGTGTGGGCCTCAGGGGCCTCAGTGTGGGCCTCAGTGTGGGCCTCAGTGTGGCCTCAGTGTGGGCCTCAGTGTGGCCTCAGTGTGGGCCTCTGTGTGGCCTCAGTGTGGGCCTCAGTGTGGGCCTCAGGGGCCTCAGTGTGGGCCTCAGGGGCCTCAGTGTGGGCATCAGTGTGGGCCTCTGTGTGGGCCTCTGTGGGCATCAGTGTGGGCCTCTGTGTGGGCCTCTGTGGGCCTCTGTGTGGCCTCTGTGTGGGCCTCTGTGGGCCTCTGTGGGCATCAGTGTGGCCTCAGTGTGGCCTCAGGGGCCTCAGTGTGGCCTCAGGGGCCTCAGTGTGGGCCTCAGGGGCCTCAGTGTGGGCCTCAGGGGCCTCAGTGTGGGCCTCAGTGTGGGCCTCAGTGTGGGCCTCAGTGTGGGCCTCAGTGTGGCCTCAGTGTGGGCCTCTGTGTGGCCTCAGTGTGGGCCTCAGTGTGGGCCTCAGGGGCCTCAGTGTGGGCCTCAGGGGCCTCAGTGTGGGCATCAGTGTGGGCCTCTGTGTGGGCCTCTGTGGGCATCAGTGTGGGCCTCTGTGTGGGCCTCTGTGGGCCTCTGTGGGCCTCTGTGTGGCCTCAGTGTGGGCCTCTGTGGGCATCAGTGTGGGCCTCTGTGGGCCTCTGTGTGGCCTCAGTGTGGGCCTCAGTGTGGGCCTCTGTGGGCATCAGTGTCGGCCTCTGTGTGGGCCTCTGTGGGCCTCTGTGTGGCCTCTGTGTGGGCCTCTGTGGGCCTCTGTGGGCATCAGTGTGGGCCTCTGTGTGGCCTCAGGGGCCTCATTGTGGGCCTCAGGGGCCTCAGTGTGGGCCTCAGGGGCCTCAGTGTGGGCCTCAGTGTGGGCCTCAGTGTGGGCCTCAGGGGCCTCAGTGTGGGCCTCAGTGTGGCCTCAGTGTGGGCCTCAGGGGCCTCAGTGTGGGCCTCAGTGTGGCCTCAGTGTGGGCCTCAGGGGCCTCAGTGTGGGCCTCAGTGTGGGCCTCAGTGTGGGCCTCAGTGTGGGCCTCAGTGTGGGCCTCAGTGTGGGCCTCAGGGGCCTCAGTGTGGGCCTCAGTGTGGGCCTCAGTGTGGCCTCAGTGTGGCCTCAGTGTGGGCCTCAGTGTGGGCCTCAGTGTGGCCTCAGTGTGGGCCTCAGGGGCCTCAGTGTGGCCTCAGTGTGGGCCTCAGTGTGGCCTCAGTGTGGGCCTCAGTGTGGGCCTCAGTGTGGGCCTCAGTGTGGGCCTCAGTGTGGGCCTCAGGGGCCTCAGTGTGGGCTCAGTGTGGGCCTCAGTGTGGCCTCAGTGTGGGCCTCAGTGTGGGCTCAGTGTGGGCCGCCCTCTCACCAGCAGCTGTGTGGACAGGTCCTGATGGGGTGTCTCGGAGGACAAACGGAGGAGGAACGTCTTGATGAAAAAGCTAAAAGTGAAGCAAATAAAAAAATCGAACGACAACTTCAGAAAGAACGACAAGCGTACAAGGCAACACACCGACTGCTCCTGCTCGGTAAGACCTGGACCTGGACTGGACTGGACCTGGACTGGACCTGGACCTGGACCTGGACCTGGACTGGACTGGACCTGGACTGGACTGGACTGGACCTGGACTGGACTGGACCTGGACAGACTGAAAACCTAAAATTATGTCTAAACCAGGACTAAACCAGGACTAAACCAGGACTAAACCAGGACTAAAGCAGGACTAAACCAGGACTAAACCAGGACTAAAGCAGGTCTAAACCAGGACTAAACCAGGACTAAACCAGGACTAAACCAGGACTAAAGCAGGACTAAACCAGGACTAAACCAGGACTAAAGCAGGTCTAAACCAGGACTAAACCAGGACTAAACCAGGACTAAACCAGGACTAAAGCAGGACTAAACCAGGACTAAACCAGGACTAAACCAGGACTAAACCAGGACTAAACCAGGACTAAACCAGGACTAAAGCAGGTCTAAACCAGGACTAAACCAGGACTAAACCAGGACTAAACCAGGACTAAACCAGGACTAAAGCAGGACTAAACCAGGACTAAACCAGGACTAAAGCAGGTCTAAACCAGGACTAAACCAGGACTAAAGCAGGTCTAAACCAGGACTAAACCAGGACTAAAGCAGGACTAAACCAGGACTAAACCAGGACTAAAGCAGGACTAAACCAGGACTAAAGCAGGTCTAAACCAGGACTAAACCAGGACTAAAGCAGGTCTAAACCAGGACTAAACCAGGACTAAAGCAGGACTAAAGCAGGACTAAACCAGGACTAAACCAGGACTAAACCAGGACTAAAGCAGGACTAAACCAGGACTAAAGCAGGTCTAAACCAGGACTAAACCAGGACTAAAGCAGGTCTAAACCAGGACTAAACCAGGACTAAAGCAGGACTAAACCAGGACTAAAGCAGGACTAAACCAGGACTAAAGCAGGTCTAAACCAGGACTAAACAAGGACTAAACCAGGACTAAACCAGGTCTAAACCAGGACTAAACCAGGTCTAAACCAGGACTAAACCAGGACTAAAGCAGGTCTAAACCAGGTCTAAACCTGGACTAAACCAGGTCTAAAGCAGGACTAAACCAGGACAAAACAAGGACTAAACCAGGACTAAACCAGGACTAAAGCAGGTCTAAACCAGGACTAAACCAGGTCTAAACCAGGACTAAACCAGGACTAAAGCAGGACTAAAGTAGGACTAAACCAGGACTAAACCAGGTCTAAACCAGGACTAAACCAGGACTAAAGCAGGTCTAAACCAGGACTAAAGCAGGACTAAAGCAGGACTAAACCAGGACTAAACCAGGTCTAAACCAGGACTAAACCAGGACTAAACCAGGTCTAAACCAGGACTAAAGCAGGACTAAACCAGGACTAAACCAGGTCTAAACCAGGACTAAACCAGGACTAAACCAGGTCTAAACCAGGACTAAACTAGGACTAAAGCAGGTCTAAACCAGGACTAAAGCAGGACTAAACCAGGACTAAACCAGGTCTAAACCAGGTCTAAACCAGGACTAAACCAGAACTAAAGCAGGACTAAAGCGGGACTAAACCAGGACTAAACAAGGACTAAACCAGGACTAAACCAGGACTAAACCAGGTCTAAACCAGGTCTAAACCAGGACTAAACCAGGACTAAAGCAGGTCTAAACCAGGACTAAAGCAGGACTAAAGCAGGACTAAACCAGGACTAAACCAGGACTAAAGCAGGTCTAAACCAGGACTAAAGCAGGACTAAACCAAGTCTAAACCAGGACTAAAGCAGGACTAAACCAGGACTAAACCAGGACTAAACCAGGTCTAAACCAGGACTAAACCAGGACTAAAGCAGGACTAAACCAGGACTAAAGCAGGACTAAACCAGGACTAAACAAGGACTAAAGCAGGACTAAACCAGGACTAAACCAGGACTAAACCAGGACTAAAGCAGGACTAAACCAGGGCTAAAGCAGGTCTAAACCAGGACTAAACAAGGACTAAACCAGGTCTAAAGCAGGACTAAACCAGGACTAAACAAGGACTAAACCAGGACTAAACCAGGACTAAACCAGGACTAAACCAGGACTAAACCAGGACTAAACAAGGACTAAACCAGGACTAAACCAGGACTAAAGCAGGACTAAACCAGGACTAAACCAGGTCTAAACCAGGACTAAACCAGGACTAAACAAGGACTAAACCAGGACTAAAGCAGGTCTAAACCAGGACTAAACCAGGTCTAAACCAGGACTAAACCAGGACTAAACCAGGACTAAACAAGGACTAAACCAGGACTAAACCAGGTCTAAACCAGGACTAAACAAGGACTAAACCAGGACTAAACCAGGACTAAACCAGGACTAAACAAGGACTAAACCAGGACTAAACCAGGACTAAAGCAGGACTAAACCAGGACTAAACCAGGTCTAAACCAGGACTAAACAAGGACTAAACCAGGACTAAACCAGGACTAAAGCAGGACTAAACCAGGACTAAACCAGGTCTAAACCAGGACTAAACCAGGACTAAACCAGGACTAAACCAGGACTAAACCAGGACTAAACCAGGACTAAAGCAGGTCTAAACCAGGACTAAACCAGGTCTAAACCAGGACTAAACCAGGACTAAACAAGGACTAAACAAGGACTAAACCAGGACTAAAGCAGGTCTAAACCAGGACTAAACAAGGACTAAACCAGGTCTAAAGCAGGACTAAACCAGGACTAAACAAGGACTAAACCAGGACTAAACCAGGACTAAACCAGGACTAAACCAGGACTAAAGCAGGTCTAAACCAGGACTAAACCAGGACTAAACCAGGTCTAAACCAGGTCTGAACCAGGTGTAAACCAGGTCTAAACCAGGTCTGAACCAGGTCTGAACCAGGTGTAAACCAGGTCTAAACCAGGTCCGAACCAGGTCTGAACCAGGTGTAAACCAGGTCTAAACCAGGTCCGAACCAGGTCTGAACCAGGTGTAAACCAGGTCTAAACCAGGTCTGAACCAGGTCTGAACCAGGTGTAAACCAGGTCTAAACCAGGTCCGAACCAGGTCTGAACCAGGTGTAAACCAGGTCTAAACCAGGACTAAACCAGGTCTAAAGCAGGTGTAAACCAGGTCTAAACCAGGTCTAAACTAGGACTAAACCAGGACTAAACCAGGTCTAAACCAGGTCTAAACCAGGTCTGAACCAGGTGTAAACCAGGTGTAAACCAGGTCAAGACCAGGTGTAAACCAGGTGTAAACCAGTTGTAAACCAGGTCTGAACCAGGTCTGAACCAGGTCTGAACCAGGTGTAAACCAGGTCTAAACCAGGTCCGAACCAGGTCTGAACCAGGTGTAAACCAGGTCTAAACCAGGTCTAAACCAGGACTAAACCAGGACTAAAGCAGGACTAAACCAGGACTAAACCAGGACTAAACCAGGACTAAACCAGGTCTAAACCAGGACTAAACCAGGACTAAACCAGGACTAAACCAGGACGAAGCCAGGACTAAAGCAGGACTAAACCAGGACTAAAGCAGGACTAAAGCAGGACTAAACCAGGACTAAAGCAGGACTAAACCAGGACTAAACCAGGACTAAAGCAGGACTAAACCAGGACTAAACCAGGACTAAACCAGGACTAAAGCAGGACTAAACCAGGACTAAAGCAGGTCTAAACCAGGACTAAACAAGGACTAAACCAGGTCTAAAGCAGGACTAAACCAGGACTAAACAAGGACTAAACCAGGTATAAACCAGGACTAAACCAGGTCTAAACCAGGACTAAACCAGGACTAAACAAGGACTAAACCAGGACTAAACCAGGACTAAAGCAGGACTAAACCAGGACTAAACCAGGACTAAACAAGGACTAAACCAGGACTAAACCAGGACTAAACCAGGTCTAAACCAGGACTAAACCAGGACTAAACAAGGACTAAACCAGGACTAAACCAGGACTAAAGCAGGACTAAACCAGGACTAAACCAGGTCTAAACCAGGACTAAACCAGGACTAAACAAGGACTAAACCAGGACTAAAGCAGGTCTAAACCAGGACTAAACCAGGTCTAAACCAGGACTAAACCAGGACTAAACAAGGACTAAACCAGGACTAAACCAGGACTAAACCAGGACTAAACCAGGACTAAAGCAGGTCTAAACCAGGACTAAACCAGGTCTAAACCAGGACTAAACCAGGACTAAACAAGGACTAAACAAGGACTAAACCAGGACTAAACCAGGACTAAACCAGGACTAAACCAGGACTAAAGCAGGTCTAAACCAGGACTAAACCAGGTCTAAACCAGGACTAAACCAGGACTAAACAAGGACTAAACCAGGACTAAACCAGGACTAAAGCAGGTCTAAACCAGGACTAAACAAGGACTAAACCAGGTCTAAAGCAGGACTAAACCAGGACTAAACAAGGACTAAACCAGGACTAAACCAGGACTAAACCAGGACTAAAGCAGGACTAAAGCAGGACTAAACCAGGTCTAAACCAGGACTAAAGCAGGACTAAACCAGGTCTAAACCAGGACTAAAGCAGGACTAAACCAGGACTAAACCAGGTCTAAACCAGGACTAAACCAGGACTAAACCAGGTCTAAACCAGGACTAAACCAGGACTAAACCAGGTCTAAACCAGGACTAAACTAGGACTAAAGCAGGTCTAAACCAGGACTAAACCAGGTCTAAACCAGGACTAAACCAGGACTAAACCAGGTCTAAACCAGGACTAAACCAGAACTATGGCAGGTCTAAACCAGGACTAAAGCAGGACTAAACCAGGACTAAACCAGGACTAAAGCAGGTCTAAACCAGGACTAAAGCAGGACTAAACCAAGTCTAAACCAGGACTAAACTAGGACTAAAGCAGGTCTAAACCAGGACTAAAGCAGGACTAAACCAGGACTAAACCAGGTCTAAACCAGGACTAAAGCAGGACTAAAGCAGGACTAAACCAGGACTAAACCAGGTCTAAACCAGGACTAAACCAGGACTAAACCAGGTCTAAACCAGGTCTAAACCAGGACTAAACCAGGACTAAACCAGGTCTAAACCAGGACTAAACCAGGACTAAACCAGGACTAAAGCAGGTCTAAACCAGGACTAAAGCAGGACTAAACCAGGACTAAACCAGGTCTAAACCAGGACTAAACCAGGACTAAACCAGGTCTAAACCAGGACTAAACCAGGACTAAACCAGGTCTAAACCAGGACTAAACCAGAACTAAAGCAGGTCTAAACCAGGACTAAAGCAGGACTAAACCAGGACTAAACCAGGACTAAAGCAGGTCTAAACCAGGACTAAAGCAGGACTAAACCAGGACTAAACCAGGACTAAAGCAGGACTAAACCAAGTCTAAACCAGGACTAAAGCAGGACTAAACCAGGACTAAACCAGGACTAAACCAGGACTAAAGCAGGACTAAACCAGGTCTAAACCAGGACTAAACCAGGTCTAAACCAGGACTAAACCAGGACTAAACCAGGACTAAGCCAGGACTAAACCAGGACTAAAGCAGGACTAAACCAGGTCTAAACCAGGACTAAACCAGGTCTAAACCAGGACTAAACCAGGACTAAACCAGGACTAAACCAGGACTAAACCAGGACTAAAGCAGGACTAAACCAGGTCTAAACCAGGACTAAACCAGGTCTAAACCAGGACTAAACCAGGACTAAACCAGTTCTAAACCAGGACTAAACCAGGACTAAACCAGGACTAAACCAGGACTAAGCCAGGACTAAAGCAGGACTAAACCAGGACTAAAGCAGGAGTAAAGCAGGACTAAAGCAGGTCTAAACCAGGACTAAACCAGGACTAAAGCAGGACTAAACCAGGACTAAACAAGGACTAAACCAGGACTAAACCAGGACTAAGCCAGGACTAAAGCAGGACTAAACCAGGACTAAACCAGGACTAAACCAGGACTAAACCAGGACTAAAGCAGGACTGAAGCAGGACTAAAGCAGGTCTAAACCAGGACTAAACCAGGACTAAAGCAGGACTAAACCAGGACTAAACAAGGACTAAACCAGGACTAAACCAGGACTAAGCCAGGACTAAACCAGGACTAAACCAGGACTAAACCAGGACTAAAGCAGGACTGAAGCAGGACTAAACCAGGTCTAAACCAGGACTAAACCAGGACTAAAGCAGGTCTAAACCAAGTCTAAACCAGGACTAAAGCAGGACTAAACCAGGACTAAACCAGGTCTAAAGCAGGACTAAACCAGGACTAAACAAGGACTAAACCAGGACTAAACCAGGACTAAACCAGGACTAAACCAGGACTAAAGCAGGTCTAAACCAGGACTAAACCAGGTCTAAACCAGGACTAAACCAGGACTAAACAAGGACTAAACCAGGACTAAACCAGGACTAAACCAGGACTAAAGCAGGACTAAACCAGGACTAAACCAGGTCTAAACCAGGACTAAACCAGGACTAAAGCAGGACTAAAGCAGGACTAAACCAGGTCTAAACCAGGACTAAAGCAGGACTAAACCAGGACTAAACCAGGTCTAAACCAGGACTAAACCAGGACTAAACCAGGTCTAAACCAGGACTAAACCAGGACTAAACCAGGACTAAAGCAGGTCTAAACCAGGACTAAAGCAGGTCTAAACCAGGACTAAAGCAGGACTAAACCAGGACTAAACCAGGTCTAAACCAGGACTAAACCAGGACTAAACCAGGACTAAACCAGGTCTAAACCAGGACTAAACCAGGACTAAACCAGGTCTAAACCAGGACTAAACCAGGACTAAACCAGGTCTAAACCAGGACTAAACTAGGACTAAAGCAGGTCTAAACCAGGACTAAAGCAGGACTAAACCAGGACTAAACCAGGACTAAACCAGGTCTAAACCAGGACTAAACCAGGACTAAAGCAGGTCTAAACCAAGTCTAAACCAGGACTAAAGCAGGACTAAACCAGGACTAAACCAGGACTAAACCAGGTCTAAACCAGGACTAAAGCAGGTCTAAACCAAGTCTAAACCAGGACTAAAGCAGGACTAAACCAGGACTAAACCAGGACTAAACCAGGACTAAACCAGGACTAAAGCAGGTCTAAACCAGGACTAAACAAGGACTAAACCAGGTCTAAAGCAGGACTAAACCAGGACTAAACAAGGACTAAACCAGGACTAAACCAGGACTAAAGCAGGTCTAAACCAGGACTAAACCAGGTCTAAACCAGGACTAAACCAGGACTAAACAAGGACTAAACCAGGACTAAACCAGGACTAAAGCAGGTCTAAACCAGGACTAAACCAGGTCTAAACCAGGACTAAACCAGGACTAAAGCAGGACTAAAGCAGGACTAAACTAGGTCTAAACCAGGACTAAAGCAGGACTAAACCAGGTCTAAACCAGGACTAAAGCAGGACTAAACCAGGACTAAACCAGGTCTAAACCAGGACTAAACCAGGTCTAAACCAGGACTAAACCAGGACTAAACCAGGACTAAACCAGGTCTAAACCAGGACTAAACCAGAACTAAAGCAGGACTAAAGCAGGACTAAACCAAGTCTAAACCAGGACTAAACTAGGACTAAACCAGGACTAAACCAGGACTAAACCAGGACTAAAGCAGGTCTAAACCAGGACTAAAGCAGGACTAAACCAAGTCTAAACCAGGACTAAACTAGGACTAAAGCAGGTCTAAACCAGGACTAAAGCAGGACTAAACCAGGACTAAACCAGGTCTAAACTAGGACTAAACCAGGACTAAACCAGGTCTAAACAAGGACTAAACCAGGACTAAACCAGGACTAAACCAGGACTAAAGCAGGTCTAAACCAGGACTAAACCAGGTCTAAACCAGGACTAAACCAGGACTAAACAAGGACTAAACCAGGACTAAACCAGGACTAAAGCAGGACTAAACCAGGACTAAACCAGGTCTAAACCAGGACTAAACCAGGACTAAACAAGGACTAAACCAGGACTAAAGCAGGTCTAAACCAGGACTAAACCAGGTCTAAACCAGGACTAAACCAGGACTAAAGCAGGACTAAACCAGGACTAAACCAGGACTAAAGCAGGTCTAAACCAGGACTAAACCAGGACTAAACCAGGACTAAACCAGGACTAAACCAGGACTAAAGCAGGTCTAAACCAGGACTAAACCAGGACTAAACCAGGACTAAACCAGGTCTAAACCAGGACTAAACCAGGACTAAAGCAGGTCTAAACCAGGACTAAACCAGGACTAAAGCAGGACTAAACCAGGACTAAACCAGGACTAAAGCAGGTCTAAACCAGGACTAAACCAGGACTAAACCAGGACTAAACCAGGACTAAACCAGGACTAAAGCAGGACTAAACCAGGACTAAACCAGGACTAAAGCAGGTCTAAACCAGGACTAAACCAGGACTAAAGCAGGTCTAAACCAGGACTAAACCAGGACTAAAGCAGGACTAAACCAGGACTAAACCAGGACTAAACCAGGACTAAAGCAGGACTAAACCAGGACTAAAGCAGGTCTAAACCAGGACTAAACCAGGACTAAAGCAGGTCTAAACCAGGACTAAACCAGGACTAAAGGAGGACTAAACCAGGACTAAACCAGGACTAAAGCAGGACTAAACCAGGACTAAACCAGGTCTAAACCAGGACTAAAGCAGGACTAAACCAGGTCTAAACCAGGACTAAAGCAGGACTAAACCAGGACTAAACCAGGTCTAAACCAGGACTAAACCAGGTCTAAACCAGGACTAAACCAGGACTAAACCAGGACTAAACCAGGTCTAAACCAGGACTAAACCAGAACTAAAGCAGGACTAAAGCAGGACTAAACCAAGTCTAAACCAGGACTAAACTAGGACTAAACCAGGACTAAACCAGGACTAAACCAGGACTAAAGCAGGTCTAAACCAGGACTAAAGCAGGACTAAACCAAGTCTAAACCAGGACTAAACTAGGACTAAAGCAGGTCTAAACCAGGACTAAAGCAGGACTAAACCAGGACTAAACCAGGTCTAAACTAGGACTAAACCAGGACTAAACCAGGTCTAAACAAGGACTAAACCAGGACTAAACCAGGACTAAACCAGGACTAAAGCAGGTCTAAACCAGGACTAAACCAGGTCTAAACCAGGACTAAACCAGGACTAAACAAGGACTAAACCAGGACTAAACCAGGACTAAACCAGGTCTAAACCAGGACTAAACCAGGACTAAACAAGGACTAAACCAGGACTAAAGCAGGTCTAAACCAGGACTAAACCAGGTCTAAACCAGGACTAAACCAGGACTAAAGCAGGACTAAACCAGGACTAAACCAGGACTAAAGCAGGTCTAAACCAGGACTAAACCAGGACTAAACCAGGACTAAACCAGGACTAAACCAGGACTAAAGCAGGTCTAAACCAGGACTAAACCAGGACTAAACCAGGACTAAACCAGGTCTAAACCAGGACTAAACCAGGACTAAAGCAGGTCTAAACCAGGACTAAACCAGGACTAAAGCAGGACTAAACCAGGACTAAACCAGGACTAAAGCAGGTCTAAACCAGGACTAAACCAGGACTAAACCAGGACTAAACCAGGACTAAACCAGGACTAAAGCAGGACTAAACCAGGACTAAACCAGGACTAAAGCAGGTCTAAACCAGGACTAAACCAGGACTAAAGCAGGTCTAAACCAGGACTAAACCAGGACTAAAGCAGGACTAAACCAGGACTAAACCAGGACTAAACCAGGACTAAAGCAGGACTAAACCAGGACTAAAGCAGGTCTAAACCAGGACTAAACCAGGACTAAAGCAGGTCTAAACCAGGACTAAACCAGGACTAAAGGAGGACTAAACCAGGACTAAACCAGGACTAAAGCAGGACTAAACCAGGACTAAACCAGGACTAAACCAGGACTAAAGCAGGACTAAACCAGGACTAAAGCAGGTCTAAACCAGGACTAAACCAGGACTAAAGCAGGTCTAAACCAGGACTAAACCAGGACTAAAGCAGGACTAAACCAGGACTAAACCAGGACTAAAGCAGGACTAAACCAGGACTAAACCAGGACTAAAGCAGGACTAAACCAGGTCTAAAGCAGGTCTAAACCAGGACTAAACAAGGACTAAACCAGGACTAAACCAGGTCTAAACCAGGACTAAACCAGGTCTAAACCAGGACTAAACCAGGACTAAAGCAGGACTAAACCAGGACTAAAGCAGGTCTAAACCAGGACTAAACAAGGACTAAACCAGGTCTAAAGCAGGACTAAACCAGGACTAAACAAGGACTAAACCAGGACTAAACCAGGACTAAACCAGGACTAAACCAGGACTAAAGCAGGTCTAAACCAGGACTAAACCAGGTCTAAACCAGGTCTAAACCTGGACTAAACCAGGTCTAAACCAGGACTAAACCAGGACTAAAGCAGGTCTAAACCAGGTCTAAACCTGGACTAAACCAGGTCTAAAGCAGGACTAAACCAGGACAAAACAAGGACTAAACCAGGACTAAACCAGGACTAAAGCAGGTCTAAACCAGGTCTAAACCAGGACTAAAGCAGGACTAAAGTAGGACTAAACCAGGACTAAACCAGGTCTAAACCAGGACTAAACCAGGACTAAAGCAGGTCTAAACCAGGACTAAAGCAGGACTAAAGCAGGACTAAACCAGGACTAAACCAGGTCTAAACCAGGACTAAACCAGGACTAAACCAGGTCTAAACCAGGACTAAAGCAGGACTAAACCAGGACTAAACCAGGTCTAAACCAGGACTAAACCAGGACTAAACCAGGTCTAAACCAGGACTAAACCAGGACTAAACCAGGTCTAAACCAGGACTAAACTAGGACTAAACCAGAACTAAAGCAGGTCTAAACCAGGACTAAAGCAGGACTAAAGCAGGACTAAACCAGGACTAAACCAGGACTAAAGCAGGTCTAAACCAGGACTAAAGCAGGACTAAACCAAGTCTAAACCAGGACTAAAGCAGGACTAAACCAGGACTAAACCAGGACTAAACCAGGTCTAAACCAGGACTAAACCAGGACTAAACCAGGACTAAACCAGGACGAAGCCAGGACTAAAGCAGGACTAAACCAGGACTAAAGCAGGACTAAAGCAGGACTAAACCAGGACTAAAGCAGGACTAAACCAGGACTAAACCAGGACTAAAGCAGGACTAAAGCAGGACTAAACCAGGACTAAACCAGGACTAAAGCAGGTCTAAACCAGGACTAAACCAGGACTAAACCAGGACTAAACCAGGACTAAACCAGGACTAAAGCAGGTCTAAACCAGGACTAAACCAGGACTAAAGCAGGACTAAACCAGGACTAAACCAGGACTAAAGCAGGTCTAAACCAGGACTAAACCAGGACTAAAGCAGGTCTAAACCAGGACTAAACCAGGACTAAAGCAGGACTAAACCAGGACTAAACCAGGACTAAACCAGGACTAAAGCAGGACTAAACCAGGACTAAAGCAGGTCTAAACCAGGACTAAACCAGGACTAAAGCAGGTCTAAACCAGGACTAAACCAGGACTAAAGCAGGACTAAACCAGGACTAAACCAGGACTAAACCAGGACTAAAGCAGGACTAAACCAGGACTAAACCAGGACTAAACCAGGACTAAAGCAGGACTAAACCAGGACTAAAGCAGGTCTAAACCAGGACTAAACCAGGACTAAAGCAGGTCTAAACCAGGACTAAACCAGGACTAAAGCAGGACTAAACCAGGACTAAACCAGGACTAAACCAGGACTAAAGCAGGACTAAACCAGGACTAAACCAGGACTAAACCAGGACTAAAGCAGGACTAAACCAGGACTAAAGCAGGTCTAAACCAGGACTAAACCAGGACTAAACCAGGTCTAAACCAGGACTAAACCAGAACTAAAGCAGGTCTAAACCAGGACTAAAGCAGGACTAAAGCAGGACTAAACCAGGACTAAACCAGGACTAAAGCAGGTCTAAACCAGGACTAAAGCAGGACTAAACCAAGTCTAAACCAGGACTAAAGCAGGACTAAACCAGGACTAAACCAGGACTAAACCAGGACTAAAGCAGGACTAAAGCAGGACTAAACCAGGACTAAAGCAGGACTAAACCAGGACTAAACCAGGACTAAAGCAGGACTAAAGCAGGACTAAACCAGGACTAAACCAGGACTAAAGCAGGTCTAAACCAGGACTAAACCAGGACTAAACCAGGACTAAACCAGGACTAAACCAGGACTAAAGCAGGTCTAAACCAGGACTAAACCAGGACTAAAGCAGGACTAAACCAGGACTAAACCAGGACTAAAGCAGGTCTAAACCAGGACTAAACCAGGACTAAAGCAGGTCTAAACCAGGACTAAACCAGGACTAAAGCAGGACTAAACCAGGACTAAACCAGGACTAAACCAGGACTAAAGCAGGACTAAACCAGGACTAAAGCAGGTCTAAACCAGGACTAAACCAGGACTAAAGCAGGTCTAAACCAGGACTAAACCAGGACTAAAGCAGGACTAAACCAGGACTAAACCAGGACTAAACCAGGTCTAAACCAGGACTAAAGCAGGACTAAACCAGGACTAAAGCAGGACTAAACCAGGACTAAACCAGGACTAAACCAGGACTAAAGCAGGACTAAACCAGGACTAAAGCAGGTCTAAACCAGGACTAAACAAGGACTAAACCAGGTCTAAACCAGGACTAAACCAGGACTAAACCAGGTCTAAACCAGGACTAAACCAGGACTAAAGCAGGTCTAAACCAGGTCTAAACCAGGACTAAAGCAGGACTAAACCAGGACAAAACAAGGACTAAACCAGGACTAAACCAGGACTAAAGCAGGTCTAAACCAGGACTAAACCAGGTCTAAACCAGGACTAAACCAGGACTAAAGCAGGACTAAAGTAGGACTAAACCAGGACTAAACCAGGTCTAAACCAGGACTAAACCAGGACTAAAGCAGGTCTAAACCAGGACTAAAGCAGGACTAAAGCAGGACTAAACCATGACTAAACCAGGTCTAAACCAGGACTAAACCAGGACTAAACCAGGTCTAAACCAGGACTAAAGCAGGACTAAACCAGGACTAAACCAGGTCTAAACCAGGACTAAACCAGGACTAAACCAGGTCTAAACCAGGACTAAACCAGGACTAAACCAGGTCTAAACCAGGACTAAACTAGGACTAAAGCAGGTCTAAACCAGGACTAAACCAGGACTAAACCAGGTCTAAACCAGGACTAAACCAGAACTAAAGCAGGTCTAAACCAGGACTAAAGCAGGACTAAAGCAGGTCTAAACCAGGACTAAAGCAGGACTAAACCAAGTCTAAACCAGGACTAAAGCAGGACTAAACCAGGACTAAACCAGGACTAAACCAGGTCTAAACCAGGACTAAACCAGGACTAAACCAGGACTAAACCAGGACGAAGCCAGGACTAAAGCAGGACTAAACCAGGACTAAAGCAGGACTAAAGCAGGACTAAACCAGGACTAAAGCAGGACTAAACCAGGACTAAACCAGGACTAAAGCAGGACTAAACCAGGACTAAACCAGGACTAAACCAGGACTAAAGCAGGACTAAACCAGGACTAAAGCAGGTCTAAACCAGGACTAAACAAGGACTAAACCAGGTCTAAAGCAGGACTAAACCAGGACTAAACAAGGACTAAACCAGGACTAAACCAGGACTAAACCAGGACTAAACCAGGACTAAAGCAGGTCTAAACCAGGACTAAACCAGGTCTAAACCAGGACTAAACCAGGACTAAACAAGGACTAAACCAGGACTAAACCAGGACTAAAGCAGGACTAAACCAGGACTAAACCAGGTCTAAACCAGGACTAAACCAGGACTAAACAAGGACTAAACCAGGACTAAAGCAGGTCTAAACCAGGACTAAACCAGGTCTAAACCAGGACTAAACCAGGACTAAAGCAGGTCTAAACCAGGACTAAACCAGGACTGAAGCAGGACTAAACCAGGACTAAACCAGGACTAAAGCAGGTCTAAACCAGGACTAAACCAGGACTAAACCAGGACTAAACCAGGACTAAACCAGGACTAAAGCAGGTCTAAACCAGGACTAAACCAGGACTAAAGCAGGACTAAACCAGGACTAAACCAGGACTAAAGCAGGTCTAAACCAGGACTAAACCAGGACTAAAGCAGGTCTAAACCAGGACTAAACCAGGACTAAAGCAGGACTAAACCAGGACTAAACCAGGACTAAACCAGGACTAAAGCAGGACTAAACCAGGACTAAAGCAGGTCTAAACCAGGACTAAACCAGGACTAAAGCAGGTCTAAACCAGGACTAAACCAGGACTAAAGCAGGACTAAACCAGGACTAAACCAGGACTAAAGCAGGACTAAACCAGGACTAAACCAGGACTAAACCAGGACTAAAGCAGGACTAAACCAGGACTAAAGCAGGTCTAAACCAGGACTAAACCAGGACTAAAGCAGGTCTAAACCAGGACTAAACCAGGACTAAAGCAGGACTAAACCAGGACTAAACCAGGACTAAAGCAGGTCTAAAGCAGGACTAAACCAGGACTAAACCAGGACTAAAGCAGGACTAAACCAGGACTAAACCAGGACTAAACCAGGACTAAAGCAGGTCTAAACCAGGACTAAACCAGGACTAAAGCAAGGACTAAACCAGGACTAAACCAGGACTAAAGCAGGTCTAAAGCAGGACTAAACCAGGACTAAACCAGGACTAAAGCAGGACTAAACCAGGACTAAACCAGGACTAAACCAGGACTAAAGCAGGACTAAACCAGGACTAAAGCAGGACTAAACCAGGACTAAACCAGGACTAAAGCAGGTCTAAAGCAGGACTAAACCAGGACTAAACCAGGACTAAAGCAGGACTAAACCAGGACTAAACCAGGACTAAACCAGGACTAAAGCAGGACTAAACCAGGACTAAACCAGGACTAAACCAGGACTAAAGCAGGACTAAACCAGGACTAAAGCAGGTCTAAACCAGGACTAAACCAGGACTAAAGCAGGTCTAAACCAGGACTAAACCAGGACTAAAGCAGGACTAAACCAGGACTAAACCAGGACTAAACCAGGTCTAAACCAGGACTAAAGCAGGACTAAACCAGGACTAAAGCAGGACTAAACCAGGACTAAACCAGGACTAAACCAGGACTAAAGCAGGACTAAACCAGGACTAAAGCAGGTCTAAACCAGGACTAAACAAGGACTAAACCAGGTCTAAACCAGGACTAAACCAGGACTAAACCAGGTCTAAACCAGGACTAAACCAGGACTAAAGCAGGTCTAAACCAGGTCTAAACCAGGACTAAAGCAGGACTAAACCAGGACAAAACAAGGACTAAACCAGGACTAAACCAGGACTAAAGCAGGTCTAAACCAGGACTAAACCAGGTCTAAACCAGGACTAAACCAGGACTAAAGCAGGACTAAAGTAGGACTAAACCAGGACTAAACCAGGTCTAAACCAGGACTAAACCAGGACTAAAGCAGGTCTAAACCAGGACTAAAGCAGGACTAAAGCAGGACTAAACCATGACTAAACCAGGTCTAAACCAGGACTAAACCAGGACTAAACCAGGTCTAAACCAGGACTAAAGCAGGACTAAACCAGGACTAAACCAGGTCTAAACCAGGACTAAACCAGGACTAAACCAGGTCTAAACCAGGACTAAACCAGGACTAAACCAGGTCTAAACCAGGACTAAACTAGGACTAAAGCAGGTCTAAACCAGGACTAAACCAGGACTAAACCAGGTCTAAACCAGGACTAAACCAGAACTAAAGCAGGTCTAAACCAGGACTAAAGCAGGACTAAAGCAGGTCTAAACCAGGACTAAAGCAGGACTAAACCAAGTCTAAACCAGGACTAAAGCAGGACTAAACCAGGACTAAACCAGGACTAAACCAGGTCTAAACCAGGACTAAACCAGGACTAAACCAGGACTAAACCAGGACGAAGCCAGGACTAAAGCAGGACTAAACCAGGACTAAAGCAGGACTAAAGCAGGACTAAACCAGGACTAAAGCAGGACTAAACCAGGACTAAACCAGGACTAAAGCAGGACTAAACCAGGACTAAACCAGGACTAAACCAGGACTAAAGCAGGACTAAACCAGGACTAAAGCAGGTCTAAACCAGGACTAAACAAGGACTAAACCAGGTCTAAAGCAGGACTAAACCAGGACTAAACAAGGACTAAACCAGGACTAAACCAGGACTAAACCAGGACTAAACCAGGACTAAAGCAGGTCTAAACCAGGACTAAACCAGGTCTAAACCAGGACTAAACCAGGACTAAACAAGGACTAAACCAGGACTAAACCAGGACTAAAGCAGGACTAAACCAGGACTAAACCAGGTCTAAACCAGGACTAAACCAGGACTAAACAAGGACTAAACCAGGACTAAAGCAGGTCTAAACCAGGACTAAACCAGGTCTAAACCAGGACTAAACCAGGACTAAAGCAGGTCTAAACCAGGACTAAACCAGGACTGAAGCAGGACTAAACCAGGACTAAACCAGGACTAAAGCAGGTCTAAACCAGGACTAAACCAGGACTAAACCAGGACTAAACCAGGACTAAACCAGGACTAAAGCAGGTCTAAACCAGGACTAAACCAGGACTAAAGCAGGACTAAACCAGGACTAAACCAGGACTAAAGCAGGTCTAAACCAGGACTAAACCAGGACTAAAGCAGGTCTAAACCAGGACTAAACCAGGACTAAAGCAGGACTAAACCAGGACTAAACCAGGACTAAACCAGGACTAAAGCAGGACTAAACCAGGACTAAAGCAGGTCTAAACCAGGACTAAACCAGGACTAAAGCAGGTCTAAACCAGGACTAAACCAGGACTAAAGCAGGACTAAACCAGGACTAAACCAGGACTAAAGCAGGACTAAACCAGGACTAAACCAGGACTAAACCAGGACTAAAGCAGGACTAAACCAGGACTAAAGCAGGTCTAAACCAGGACTAAACCAGGACTAAAGCAGGTCTAAACCAGGACTAAACCAGGACTAAAGCAGGACTAAACCAGGACTAAACCAGGACTAAAGCAGGTCTAAAGCAGGACTAAACCAGGACTAAACCAGGACTAAACCAGGACTAAAGCAGGACTAAACCAGGACTAAACCAGGACTAAACCAGGACTAAAGCAGGACTAAACCAGGACTAAAGCAGGTCTAAACCAGGACTAAACAAGGACTAAACCAGGACTAAACCAGGTCTAAACCAGGACTAAACCAGGTCTAAACCAGGACTAAACCAGGACTAAAGCAGGTCTAAACCAGGTCTAAACCTGGACTAAACCAGGTCTAAAGCAGGACTAAACCAGGACAAAACAAGGACTAAACCAGGACTAAACCAGGACTAAAGCAGGTCTAAACCAGGACTAAACCAGGTCTAAACCAGGACTAAACCAGGACTAAAGCAGGACTAAACCAGGACTAAACCAGGACTAAACCAGGTCTAAACCAGGACTAAACCAGGACTAAAGCAGGTCTAAACCAGGACTAAAGCAGGACTAAAGCAGGACTAAACCAGGTCTAAACCAGGACTAAACCAGGACTAAACCAGGACTAAACCAGGACTAAACCAGGACTAAACCAGGTCTAAACCAGGTCTAAACCAGGACTAAACCAGGTCTAAACCAGGACTAAACTAGGACTAAAGCAGGTCTAAACCAGGACTAAAGCAGGACTAAACCAGGACTAAACCAGGTCTAAACCAGGTCTAAACCAGGACTAAACCAGAACTAAAGCAGGACTAAAGCGGGACTAAACCAGGACTAAACAAGGACTAAACCAGGACTAAACCAGGACTAAAGCAGGACTAAACCAGGACTAAACCAGGTCTAAACCAGGTCTAAACCAGGACTAAACCAGGACTAAAGCAGGTCTAAACCAGGACTAAAGCAGGACTAAAGCAGGACTAAACCAGGACTAAACCAGGACTAAAGCAGGTCTAAACCAGGACTAAAGCAGGACTAAACCAAGTCTAAACCAGGACTAAAGCAGGACTAAACCAGGACTAAACCAGGACTAAACCAGGTCTAAACCAGGACTAAACCAGGACTAAAGCAGGACTAAACCAGGACTAAAGCAGGACTAAACCAGGACTAAACAAGGACTAAAGCAGGACTAAACCAGGACTAAACCAGGACTAAACCAGGACTAAAGCAGGACTAAACCAGGACTAAAGCAGGTCTAAACCAGGACTAAACCAGGTCTAAACCAGGACTAAACAAGGACTAAACCAGGACTAAACCAGGTCTAAACCAGGACTAAACCAGGTCTAAACCAGGACTAAACCAGGACTAAAGCAGGTCTAAACCAGGTCTAAACCTGGACTAAACCAGGTCTAAAGCAGGACTAAACCAGGACAAAACAAGGACTAAACCAGGACTAAACCAGGACTAAAGCAGGTCTAAACCAGGACTAAACCAGGTCTAAACCAGGACTAAACCAGGACTAAAGCAGGACTAAACCAGGACTAAACCAGGACTAAACCAGGTCTAAACCAGGACTAAACCAGGACTAAAGCAGGTCTAAACCAGGACTAAAGCAGGACTAAAGCAGGACTAAACCAGGACTAAACCAGGTCTAAACCAGGACTAAACCAGGACTAAACCAGGTCTAAACCAGGACTAAAGCAGGACTAAACCAGGACTAAACCAGGTCTAAACCAGGACTAAACCAGGACTAAACCAGGTCTAAACCAGGACTAAACCAGGACTAAACCAGGTCTAAACCAGGACTAAACTAGGACTAAAGCAGGTCTAAACCAGGACTAAAGCAGGACTAAACCAGGACTAAACCAGGTCTAAACCAGGTCTAAACCAGGACTAAACCAGAACTAAAGCAGGACTAAAGCGGGACTAAACCAGGACTAAACAAGGACTAAACCAGGACTAAACCAGGACTAAAGCAGGACTAAACCAGGACTAAACCAGGTCTAAACCAGGTCTAAACCAGGACTAAACCAGGACTAAAGCAGGTCTAAACCAGGACTAAAGCAGGACTAAAGCAGGACTAAAGCAGGACTAAACCAGGACTAAACCAGGACTAAAGCAGGTCTAAACCAGGACTAAAGCAGGACTAAACCAAGTCTAAACCAGGACTAAAGCAGGACTAAACCAGGTCTAAACCAGGACTAAACCAGGACTAAAGCAGGACTAAACCAGGACTAAAGCAGGACTAAACCAGGACTAAACAAGGACTAAAGCAGGACTAAACCAGGACTAAACCAGGACTAAACCAGGACTAAAGCAGGACTAAACCAGGACTAAAGCAGGTCTAAACCAGGACTAAACAAGGACTAAACCAGGTCTAAAGCAGGACTAAACCAGGACTAAACAAGGACTAAACCAGGACTAAACCAGGACTAAACCAGGACTAAACCAGGACTAAACCAGGACTAAACAAGGACTAAACCAGGACTAAACCAGGACTAAAGCAGGACTAAACCAGGACTAAACCAGGTCTAAACCAGGACTAAACCAGGACTAAACAAGGACTAAACCAGGACTAAAGCAGGTCTAAACCAGGACTAAACCAGGTCTAAACCAGGACTAAACCAGGACTAAACCAGGACTAAACCAGGTCTAAACCAGGACTAAACCAGGACTAAACCAGGACTAAACCAGGACTAAACCAGGACTAAACCAGGACTAAAGCAGGTCTAAACCAGGACTAAACCAGGTCTAAACCAGGACTAAACCAGGACTAAACAAGGACTAAACAAGGACTAAACCAGGACTAAAGCAGGTCTAAACCAGGACTAAACAAGGACTAAACCAGGTCTAAAGCAGGACTAAACCAGGACTAAACAAGGACTAAACCAGGACTAAACCAGGACTAAACCAGGACTAAACCAGGACTAAAGCAGGTCTAAACCAGGACTAAACCAGGTCTAAACCAGGACTAAACCAGGACTAAACCAGCACTAAACCAGGACTAAAGCAGGTCTAAACCAGGACTAAACCAGGTCTAAACCAGGACTAAACCAGGACTAAAGCAGGACTAAAGCAGGACTAAACCAGGTCTAAACCAGGACTAAAGCAGGACTAAACCAGGTCTAAACCAGGACTAAAGCAGGACTAAACTAGGACTAAAGCAGGTCTAAACCAGGACTAAAGCAGGACTAAACCAGGACTAAACCAGGTCTAAACCAGGTCTAAACCAGGACTAAACCAGGACTAAACCAGGACTAAAGCAGGTCTAAACCAGGACTAAACCAGGTCTAAACCAGGACTAAACCAGGACTAAACAAGGACTAAACCAGGACTAAACCAGGACTAAAGCAGGACTAAACCAGGACTAAACCAGGTCTAAACCAGGTCTAAACCAGGACTAAACCAGGACTAAAGCAGGTCTAAACCAGGACTAAAGCAGGACTAAAGCAGGACTAAACCAGGACTAAACCAGGACTAAAGCAGGTCTAAACCAGGACTAAAGCAGGACTAAACCAAGACTAAACCAGGACTAAAGCAGGACTAAAGCAGGACTAAACCAGGACTAAACCAGGTCTAAACCAGGACTAAACCAGGACTAAACCAGGACTAAACCAGGACGAAGCCAGGACTAAAGCAGGACTAAACCAGGACTAAAGCAGGACTAAAGCAGGACTAAACCAGGACTAAACCAGGACTAAAGCAGGACTAAACCAGGACTAAACCAGGACTAAAGCAGGACTAAACCAGGACTAAACCAGGACTAAACCAGGACTAAAGCAGGACTAAACCAGGACTAAAGCAGGTCTAAACCAGGACTAAACAAGGACTAAACCAGGTCTAAAGCAGGACTAAACCAGGACTAAACAAGGACTAAACCAGGACTACACCAGGACTAAACCAGGACTAAACCAGGACTAAAGCAGGTCTAAACCAGGACTAAACCAGGTCTAAACCAGGACTAAACCAGGACTAAACAAGGACTAAACCAGGACTAAACCAGGACTAAACCAGGACTAAACAAGGACTAAACCAGGACTAAAGCAGGTCTAAACCAGGACTAAACCAGGTCTAAACCAGGACTAAACCAGGACTAAACAAGGACTAAACCAGGACTAAACCAGGACTAAACCAGGACTAAACCAGGACTAAAGCAGGTCTAAACCAGGACTAAACCAGGTCTAAACCAGGACTAAACCAGGACTAAACAAGGACTAAACAAGGACTAAACCAGGACTAAACCAGGACTAAACCAGGACTAAACCAGGACTAAAGCAGGTCTAAACCAGGACTAAACCAGGTCTAAACCAGGACTAAACCAGGACTAAACAAGGACTAAACCAGGACTAAACCAGGACTAAACCAGGTCTAAACCAGGACTAAACCAGGACTAAACAAGGACTAAACCAGGACTAAAGCAGGTCTAAACCAGGACTAAACCAGGTCTAAACCAGGACTAAACCAGGACTAAACAAGGACTAAACCAGGACTAAACCAGGACTAAACCAGGACTAAACCAGGACTAAAGCAGGTCTAAACCAGGACTAAACCAGGTCTAAACCAGGACTAAACCAGGACTAAACAAGGACTAAACAAGGACTAAACCAGGACTAAACCAGGACTAAACCAGGACTAAACCAGGACTAAAGCAGGTCTAAACCAGGACTAAACCAGGTCTAAACCAGGACTAAACCAGGACTAAACAAGGACTAAACCAGGACTAAACCAGGACTAAAGCAGGTCTAAACCAGGACTAAACAAGGACTAAACCAGGTCTAAAGCAGGACTAAACCAGGACTAAACAAGGACTAGACCAGGACTAAACCAGGACTAAACCAGGACTAAAGCAGGACTAAAGCAGGACTAAACCAGGTCTAAACCAGGACTAAAGCAGGACTAAACCAGGTCTAAACCAGGACTAAAGCAGGTCTAAACCAGGACTAAACCAGGACTAAACCAGGTCTAAACCAGGACTAAACCAGGACTAAACCAGGTCTAAACCAGGACTAAACTAGGACTAAAGCAGGTC
>NW_027315793.1:0-2500 GCF_026437365.1 Eucyclogobius newberryi
ACTACTGCTATCACTACAACTACTGCTACTACTGCTACTACTACAACCACTGCTACTGCTACAACCACTACCACTACTACTAGTACTACTACTAGTACTACTACTACTACTACTACTACTACTACTACTACAACCACTGCTATCACTACAACTACTGCTATCACTACAACTACTACTACAACCACTGCTACTACTACAACCACTGCTACTACTACAACTACTGCTACTACTACAACCACTGCTACTACTACAACCACTGCTACTACTACAACCACTGCTACTACTACAATCACTGCCACTACTACAACTACCGCTACTACTACAACCACTACTACTACTACAACCACTGCTACTGCTACAACCACCGCTACTGCTACTACCACAACTACTGTTACTACCACAACTACTGCTACTACTACAACCACCGCTACTGCTTCTACCACAACTACTGCTACTACTACAACTACTGCTACTACTACTACTATTACTACTACTACTACTACTGCTACTACTAGTACTACTACTAGTACTACTACTACTACTACTACAACCACTGCTACTACTACAACTACTGCTACTACTATGGCTACTGCTACTACTACTACTACTACTACTACTACTACTACTGCTACTACTACAACCACTGCTACTGCTACAACCACTGCTACTACTACAACTACTGCTACTACAACCACTGCTACTACTACAACCACTACTACTACTACAACCACTGCTACTACTACAACCACTACTACTACTACAACCACTGCTACTACTACTACTACTACTACTACTACTACTACTACTACTACTACTACTACTACTACTACTACTACTACAACCACTACTACTACTACTACTACAACCACTGCTACTACTAAAACCACTACTACTACTACAACCACTGCTACTACTACAACCACTGCTACTACTACAACCACTGCTACTACTACTACTACTACTAGTACTACTACTACTACAACCACTGCTACTACTACAACCACTGCTCCTCTAAAAGCTCAACTTGTGTCCTAGACCCCATTCCAAGCAGACTCCTCAAAGACATTCTTCCCCTAATTATAGACCCTATTCTTAATATAATAAATACTTCACTCGAAAGTGGCTATGTTCCACAGTCCTTCAAACATGCAGTCATTAAACCTCTTCTGAAAAAGCCTAATCTAGATCCCGACCTATTGGTAAACTACAGACCTATTTCAAATCTTCCCTTCGTCTCTAAAATCCTTGAAAAAGTTGTAGTAAAACAGCTTTGTCGCCACCTGCAGGACAATAACTTATTTGAAGTTTTCCAGTCAGGGTTCAGAGCCCACCACAGCACTGAAACTGCACTAGTTAAAGTCACAAATGATTTGTTATTAGCCGCTGACGATGGACTGGTCTCAATCCTGGTTCTGTTGGACCTCAGCGCAGCGTTTGACACCATTGACCACAACATTCTACTGCAGAGGTTAGAATGTGATGTAGGTGTTGGAGGAACAGCCCTCAGCTGGTTTAAATCCTATCTATCTGATAGGTTCCAATTTGTTAATGTAAACCAGAGCTCCTCACCAAGCTCTAAAGTAATTTACGGTGTGCCACAGGGTTCGGTACTCGGTCCAATTCTGTTTACTCTTTATATGCTACCATTAGGCAACATTATCAGAAAGCATGGCATTAACTTCCACTGCTATGCAGATGACACTCAGCTATATTTATCAATGAAACCTGATCAGAGCGATCAAGTAGACAGACTTAGTACTTGTGTGAAGGAGATAAAAACCTGGATGACACTAAACTACCTGCTTCTTAACCCTGAAAAAACCGAGGTCATTGTGCTTGGCCCTAAGCATCTACGAGACGCTCTATCTGAGCAGATAGTCACACTGGACAATGTCAGTGTAGCCTCCAGTTCTACTGTAAGAAACCTTGGAGTCTTATTTGACCAGGAGCTCTCATTTAAAGCTCATATAAATCAAGCTTGTAAAACAGCCTTTTTCCATTTGCGCAACATCGCCAAAATCAGAAGAATCCTGCCTAAAAGTGATGCCGAAAAACTTATCCATGCATTTGTAACGACTAGATTAGACTACTGTAACTCCCTGCTTGCAGCGTGTCCTAAAAGCTCCATAAAAAGCTTTCAACTGGTTCAAAATGCAGCAGCAAGATTACTAACAGGAACAAAAAGAAGAGAGCACATTACGCCAGTGCTGAAGTCTCTTCACTGGCTCCCCGTCGAGTCTAGAATCAAATTCAAAATTCTACTCTTGACCTACAAAGCCATAAATGACATGGCCCCAACCTACCTCAAAGATGCTATAGAACCATATCATCCAAACAGAGCTCTTCGCTCTCAGAATGCTGGCCTTCTGGTGGTGCCAAGAGTCTCTAAAAGTACTGTAGGAGGTAGAGCGTTTAGCTACCAAGCTCCTGTGTTATGGAATCAGCTCCCGACCCATGTTAAATATGCTGACACAGTCTCTTCATTTAAGTCCAGGCTTAA
>NW_027315794.1:0-12500 GCF_026437365.1 Eucyclogobius newberryi
AAAGAGGAAAACCCCAGCGGGCCTAAGTTACCTAATGCTTTCCTAGCATCATATTCACCGTAAAGCTAACAAACATTAATAATTGGATGCAGAGAGTACACTGCGGTCCGATTTTCACCAGAATAGCTGCTTTTACAATATATCTTTACTGGGGCCAAACAGATTTCACTGAATTATTTGAAAAAAAATGGGTACAGTACCTATAAAGCATTAAAAAGACTTAATTTTCAACCTCATCCACAGTTTGAAAACATCTCTAAACCAACTTTCACATGCACTTTAGAGAGAACAGTATTTGAAACATTATCATACATTATACATAATAACTTAACCCTAACCCTTGTATCGCAGAGAAACTAAAAACAACTAAATTTGGAATGGTTAAGTATCCGTCATTTCAAAGACGCACTACAAAGAAAAGGGAAAGGTTTGGGCTGGTTCTTAAAGTGGTTTGACAATTGTTGTTTACATGTAGAAGTGAAATGACACTGTCAGACGTACAGAAGAACCAAGCCAAATCTCCTTTAGTGAGGCCACTTTGAAGAACCAGTGGAACTACAGAAGAATTAATGACCGTAATCTGCTTTTAAAGACGTTCATGTGAGTAAAGAGGAGGGCTGCAGTGGTATCCACGGGGACACAATTTAATCAAACGTAATTGTTACTCTAAACAATATTTTTTTTTTAATTCACACAAAGCCATTTAGCACATATTTATGCTCTTTTGCCCCAAGTTCATAAAAATGTAAAATAATAATGTGTGAAAAACGTTATATTGCAGCTCATCTTTGGATTCTCAGCACTCGTCAGATTCTCCCAACTCGGGTCACTTTAAGAAATCAGTCCAAAAATTCTAAATAATTTTACTATTAAAAAAATAACAATGTTATGAAAACCACTAACTCTGGACCAGGACTAAAGCTGGACCAACTCTGGACCAGGACTAAAGCTGGACCAACTCTGGACCAGGACTAAAGCTGGACTAACTCTGGACCAGGACTAAAGCTGGACTAACTCTGGACCAGGACTAAAGCTGGACTAACTCTGGACCAGGACTAAAGCTGGACTAACTCTGGACCAACTCTGGACCAGGACTAAAGCTGGACTAACTCTGGACCAGGACTAAAGCTGGACTAACTCTGGACCAACTCTGGACCAGGACTAAAGCTGGACTAACTCTGGACCAGGACTAAAGCTGGACTAACTCTGGACCAGGACTAAAGCTGGACTAACTCTGGACCAGGACTAAAGCTGGACTAACTCTGGACCAGGACTAAAGCTGGACTAACTCTGGACCAGGACTAAAGCTGGACTAACTCTGGACCAGGACTAAAGCTGGACTAACTCTGGACCAGGACTAAAGCTGGACTCAACCAAGTCCAAACCAGGACTAAACCAGAATAATTATTTCCATTCCGAGTACCATAAATGTCTGGTTTTAGACATGGATATTTAAATATATTTCATATTATACATTTTATTTAGCCATTTGAATGAAAATATTATTTCAGTCGAAAGAAGTCCTTAGCAAATTAAATCAATTAATTAATAAGGACTTGATGTAACTTTACAGCTTCAAAGTTAAATTAAAAGTTGACTACCTCCATTTAAAACTTAAACCTTAGATGTTCCATAAAATACATAAAAACTACACTTTTCCCAAAGGTTTAAAGCTAAAGAAACGCTCCTAAGGACATGATCCATCATTTCCACACGGGACAGTTACACGTCCCATCACAGCTGGAGGAGATGATTAAAGTCAGGTTACCTTGTGTTGACAGATTCCCTGCCCGCGTGCCTATGAGCAGCCACTCCGCTGTCCACACGACTCTACTACTGCCTCTCTCCCTCTCTCCCTCTTACACTGCTGCTGCTGGCTCCGCCCATCATGTCTGTAGCCCGCCCCTCACCCCTAGCTGACCACGCCTCCTTCTCCCTCTGCTGTGGTTCAAAAGCCGGTCGGGTTAATAACGCTTAAAGAGATGTTTCTACTGTGCAAATGATAATCCATAAGCAAAATAAACTACACCTGCATTCTTTACAGATCTGACCCGTAACTTGCCCTGGTGGCGTAACATCCTTGTCGCCATGGAGCTAGATAAGTTTAAGGTCATACTGTGGACCAATAACCTGGCCAGCAAGATTAATTCCCGTAATATTTGTAAGTACACGAGCTCACAACAATCCATCTTGTCAAGCTCCTGCTGTTGTTGGTGCTGGACAGGACCAATCACAGGGCAGCATTGGGGTAAAGGCGGAGCCAAAATGACAGAAACAGAACAAACATGGCGGCGCAGATGGACGTACAAAAATCTATGTTAGCGTAAATACCAATTTGTGCTTTTCTCTCTCTGGATTTAACCAATTTCGACTTTTTACGCTGTTGTGTCGCTTCAACCGATCATTTCAGCGAGAGCTTTTCTAGATTGAAATGAGTTCTACACTTCTAAGCCGATGACAGACAGGTTACATTTCAGGCAAAGCAAAACTCAAATCTCCAGGGAAACGAGGAGTTGGCAGACTTCCGTCCTATATTAGCAGTATTCTAAATCTACGTTCAGCTTTTTTAACTCTTTTTGTTTTCCCATCGAAAACATACCCATAGTTGTGTTTTGTTTCCTTCACAAGACTACAGAGTCATCCTGCCTCTTCTTCAGAGCTCAAAACGTGGGCTTCCACCTTGTGATGTCATCAGGTGGTATCCCCAGAATGTTTTTCATATATATTTACACTATTTTAGGCTGTAGTAAGGAAATGACAAAGCTGAAGTGTCAAAAACAAGCTCAAAAACAGAACATAGTGTTGTATGTGGGAGAACAATGACACAACAGTTCTCAGATGAGGCAGTTCGTTAATTCTGAAGGGCCCCTGGTCACATAAAGCCTCCCAGTGCACTTCACTCAGGTCGGCCTCTTGTTTTGTTGGGAAAGGCTGCACAGTTTTCCACAGACGGCGTTGTCACACACCTATAATTATCAGGTTTTATGAGCGGCGGCTGAGCAGGCACAAGAAAATGCTTTGCTTTTCTGCAGCGCTCCTTGGTGTCGAGCTGTTCAAAGAGGCACGCGAAATCCACTAGGAGGAGATTTTTTTATCAGGTGTTGTAATTGTTTTTCACATTAAAAACATGCCAGGAGTTGAGTTTTATTTAATTCTTGTTCATTTGGTAACGAGCACATATTCTCCAGTCAAAAACACCAACCTGTGGACAGACTGAACCGGGACTGAACCCGAACTGAACCGGGACTGAACCGGGACCAGGCTTCAACTAAAACTGAAATAGGATTGAAACAAAACAAGACTGGACCAGGATTAAACTACGAGTAAACCAAGACTGAACTGGGACTGAACCCGGACTGAACCAGGACTGAACTGGGACCTACTAAACAAGGATTAAACAAGGACTGAACCAGGACCAAAGCAAGACTGAGCCATGTCTAAATTAGGTTAAACCAAGACTGTACAATAAAAACTTAACCAGTACAAAGTAGGTGCTCAAAGTGACCAGGATAAATCAAGATATAGTTGGATAGATATGAAAATATAAAATACTGCTATGCCTTGTTTTCTAATTATATTTTAAAGTTAGAAAAAACAACATATCCTTTCCTGATTCTGATATCCCATACACACACCCACAACTCTTCTTTGTGGGTGTGTAAAGAACAAAACGTTGTGTTAGAGCTGGAAATACACGCTGTGGACCTGAAGGTTTCACACTGGGAATGTGCTGAACTTTACTCATCACAAAGGGGAACACCCTACTACTTTATTTGTAGCTGTGTTAAACTAAGATTTAGGGTTTTTCATTTGAGGGGCTGTGTTCTGTCTTTACATAAGGTTTACAGGTATCTTCAGACAGAGTAAAAAAGCATATGTTGTTGCTTCTTTCATATTTACTTGATGTAATGCAGTAAATGCAGTTCACAATTGTGATTATTAAAACACATGTGGGGGTTTAACAAATAAATACTGTTGTAAAAATGTATTTGTTTCTTTAAAAATGTGATAGGCCTTTATTGTTGTGGAATATCATGAAATATCACAATTATTGAGGAGTCTCCACAAGAAATATTTGCCCGTTTTGGTGTTTTTGCCCTTTTAAATCTCCAGCGATATTATATTTTGTTTGGGCCAACCAGCTGTAAAAGAATATGTATAAAACGTGGAGGGGGGAAAAACTGATTACACTGCTTTTCTATCCAGTTTGTAGTAAAACAGTGTCATGCATGAGTTTGTAGTCATTAGACATCATTTAATTTGGGGAAAACACACAACATGAACTCGGAACATTCAAATCTCTTGGTACAATATGCAAAATCTCATGCAAATCTCATGCTATGGTATTTATTGGCAAATAGAATTACAGAAATTATACTTTGACATTTTAAAATGACCTGACAAGACTTTCATGGGAATCATTGCAGTTATATTCCAAAAATGTTTAAATATATGCGCTTGATAATGTCTTCATGTTTGCACTGAAATGGAGCAAAGGATCATGGTCTATATAGTTCCCTGTTTCTTAAGATGCTGCGACAAAAGGAGATTATAATTTGAAATATAGTGACAGCCCAAAATTATAGTTTTTTTAGGCTTTTGTGCTTTGGGTTAGATTTGAAATGACACATGCATGCTTGTGTCGATGTAGTGGTTTGGGGCATTGCACATGTGTGGTTGTTGTCACCACGGCATCATGGATTCCTTTCTGGCCCTCAACCATTTGCAGGATGAACATGAATAAAATTGTCAAAACAAGATGTTTATGGCCTTTTTAAAAGATAGGGTTATAGGTTTGAGTGTGGTGCCAGCAAAGAGTGACCAAGAGCTTAAAGGGTGTGTAAAAAACATGTGAGCAGCAGTCACAGTCATGAAGGATCTTAATAATGTCAAAACATGTATTTCCTCCTGCCCCTCGTCCATCAGCGGACCGTCATTGGCCCATCACAGAACTCAGCCAGCTCACAGGAAGTGAAGTCAGCGAGGATTTCCTGTGACGCCATATTCTGGGTTGTCAGCGTTTCCGCTCGGAGAAGACACACTTCTTATTGCACAGGAGAGCATAATGGAGAACAATGGGGGAGAACAATGGAGAGCACAGACCCCAGCAGGCCCATTACAACTCCGTGTCACTTCAATGAGCTGGCCCAGACACTTCCAACATTATAAGTCACACAGCGGATGGAAACGTCTGCACTAGTTAAACGCAATTACTTACTTACTTTTTATATTGTCATTTACATAGAGGGCAAAAACAGTTCATCTCAAAATCATACTGTCCTCATTTTAAAGTGTAGCGACCTAAATACAAGTAGTATTAGTAAAAATAATCAAATCCAGAATGAATGAACTACGAAAAACAAAAAGCTGAAGCCATTAGGCAACGAGACAACACAAATTGTCCACAAAAATGCTGCAAACGAGTGACGCAAAATACAACTCCAGGTATGTTTTTGTTGAGAGAACAAGATTTTAACATGGTTAAGTCCCTTTAAAGTGAGTTAGTGAGAGTCCAATCTTGTTTTTATGTAGTAGTACTGACATTAGTATCCAAAAACTACAAGTGAAGCAAACCACGCCTTTACCAAAAGTCTAGGCCAAACTTGGGCAAAATATTCTGCGAGTTTCACCCCCAAATGGGGCAATTCATGACATTTGTTTCCCAGGAGTCAGCTCATAAGGCTGAGGCAGGATAATCCCCGCTCACTGGTGTGTTAGGGTGGTGTGTAGACGTGGTGTTTTGTTTTCCTCTCGCACGGACCGTGGAGGTTTGAGAGCAGCCACAGAGAAGAATGCAACAAAAACAGGAGCAGGAACGGCAGGATGGAGAGACGATGGAGAGGACTGTCCCACACGCAAACAGTGAAGACGCCACAAAGCCTGGAATGTGTCACTTATGGTTACAGAGCAGACACAATAGGAAGGGTCAACATCACGCATTTTTGAGGCCTTCTCTTCTTAGTCACCTTAGCATAGGAACAGGTATTGTGTTACGGCTACATTCTGTGTCTAATCTTTCAGCTCTTACAGTGACAATGTGTTTATGTCAAATAAAATGGAAAAAGACACAGCCACTTCATCATGACTTTAGAAAGTTAAAGCAAGGCCACGGGTTTGGTGTAAATAAACCCACTTTAAACTAAAAAAGCGTTATATGTTTATGTATGTTTATTTTGTAGGAACAGGACAAAAAACAGTTTAACATGCGGCCAATACCACGTCCATGGGCACTTTAACCTCACATCTCTTCCATTTGGTCTGTAACTCACTAGTCGGTTTGAAACGCCAAATCGGATGCACTGAGGAGCTGAGAAGCTAAAAAAAATAATTTGAAAACATGACTTGAGGAATTACACAGACAACACAGAGGAGCTTAATGAATTTCCACTCAATGATGTAAACTGGTGAGGGGCAAACGTTTTGAGCTGCAAACACAACTCCAGCTTTAGTTCTGAAACATATAAGTTATTAAAGGTGCACTTTTCACAATGAAGTAGAGCTGGAGTCGCCTAAAGAAGTTCTCGGTGGACTAAAGACTTGCCCTATGTGTGTCGATAAATGTGGCGTGGCGCGGACGAAAACTCTCAAAAATGATTAGGATCTCGCACAGAAACTACTATGTACGTAGAGAAGAACAAACGGGATCTTCATGAGTGAAACGGCAGATTTAACTGTTCAGTTACTCCCAAACTCAAGCTAAATCACTCCACGCAATCTCTGTCCAGCTGTCGACAAATGCATGAAACACGATTTTGTCCGTCGGCTATGAAACATTTCTGATCATGGGGAAAATCTTGAGTCGTGGTTCATAAATTTCATTACGGCATTAAACATGTAAAGCTCACAATGGACACAATACACTGCAGGAGAAAAGTTACACAGAGCACTTTTAAATGATTGGGCAGATGATTGGATCTTCAGTGTGTGTTGTGGTTTCCTTTAACTTGTGTATGTAAAGTGCATTTGTAGTTAGTCTAGCTCTCGAGTCACTTCCTGCATGCTTCCTTAACAGCCTGCTCTCCTCCTGCTGTGTGGGGATGTGACCTGATGACCAAACCAGCTCCACCACAGCCGACCTATGGGACAGGAAGGAGACTGAGAAGCCCTCACCTGCGTCCTGACCCCGCTGGGACCGTCCAACCGCTCCAGAGCTCTGCACCTCTCCACTGCGCCTACAGGAACAAACAGCCAGTGAGACCGGGATATTTGACATCAGATTCACTTTCCAGAACTATTTACAAGGATTTTTTTTCTTGGTTTAGTATTTACTTTGTCCTTTGAAGTTCATTATAAATCAATATTCAAGCTTTTTAAACAACAACAAGGTCAGACATATTTCATTAAAACACAATTATAACACAATTATATTTCAATTATATTTCAATTATATTTCAGATTTTACTAAACATTTTGCCCATTTGTTCCCAGTTGACAATATTTATAGTTGTACTTCCTGGTTGGACATGAGCACAAATATGACATAGGTAGAGGTAATTCCACAACTGTAACCTTGCAACTAGACTGTAAACAAGAGCCAAAATCCATATCAATTACACACCTTATTTAGATATACTTTGACAAACAATGATACCATAGAACACCTTAATTTTGTCGAATGATTGTTTAAACTGTCAGTTAAGTGTAAATTGTGTTTTAAATGGAATGTCGCACATTGATGACATCAAAGAGGGATTCTGTTTTAGAACGCTGCACTACTTTCTGTAATTTTAAACTTTTATTTAAAAATGAAACATTCTTCACAAACTGCTGTTTAACTAACGTAGAACTATGATCAATATTTACAACAGGTTCTTTCACACAAAACAAAAACAGGAGAACCTTCATACACACTTTAAACATGCTCTTGTACCTTTATTGTGGCATCTGTTTAAGAACTTTGAAAATAATTGGGCCAAAACCACACAGCACTTTATATCAGTCAGGCATGTCAATAATTGAGTTAGCGCTCCACCTACTGGCTGCGGAGGGATAACATAGGGGAGATAAACAAACTTAGCTTACCCCGACAAGCTACTGTAAGCACACAGTTGTAATGATGATTTATGGACTTAAAAAACAGCACAGGAGATCTAGCAACTCGACCTTTGATGTCACAAAACCGGTCTGTTTTCTGAGGCTCCGAGGGAGAAGACTTACAGACCAGGATTCATCAAACAAGCGTGAATTAAGTGGCCAAAAAGTTACTTTAGCATAGTATGTGTCCTTAAACAAACATTAGCTGTGGAGATTTCTCTATAACTTGAAAAGGTGTATGTGCCTGCAAAACACCAGCAGAGGGTGCAGAACTGCATCTGTACGGCACAAAGGCAGAGGTTCCCAAACCTTTCAGGCTGGGACCCCCAAAATAACCATTCAACCATTTTGGGAGCCCCACAGTAAAATGAAATAGACGTTTTAAAATGTATCTTATTATGTTATCTATCCCAATTTCAATGAGACGTACCGTTTTGAAATACACTGTCATAATTCCACATTGGAGACCACTACACTAAGGAGTTGGCATCAAACTAAGGACAGTGACATCTAGAGTCAAAGTTACTCAACTGCGCAGTGGGGGCAATGTGACAATGTATATTTAGCTGCTGCACTCGTACCACAGTAACAGAGGAAAGTGCCGGCACTGCTCACCAGAAGCACATAATCGCAGGAATGGCTGATCTTAGTTTTTCTTCAGTATCTGTCTTGATAGGATCGCAAAGGGGCTTCAGGGAGCAGAGCGGCCCCAGGAATGAGAGGAATCTTTAATCCAAGTCATTATCATTCAAGAATCTTCCACAGTCTCAGGCTGAGCTCCACTGCACTGTGCTGCTGAGGCGGGGGCAAGTGAAGGCATGAGGTGGGATATGTAGGTGCTAGAGACAAAAGCTGGGGCCAAATGTTGGAGTTATGAAATGTCTAGGGTATGTGGTGGTAACAGCAATACTGCCATAAAACCATCCTTCAAACAGCACAATGACTCAAGCAACTCTGGTAACCACATTTTAGAATTTTAACTGTTTACCACCTTAAACTGTTTCCTCTACGCAGCAGAGACATATGGGAATGTGTTATGGAGGGCAGTAGTGTGAGAGGAAAAGGTGCCTGTGCCCCTTTAAGAAAGCTTTCAGCTGAGTTGGAGCTAAAGCTAAGCACTACTGCTTCAGTCAGAGGGCTTTATATGGGCTTTACCTTTCCTTTACTGGAGGAGCTGAGAGGAAATCACTTTCTGGTGCCCACAAGCACAGAGGACAGTGAAAACTAAACTTAACTAACTTTACTACTGCTTACTAAATAACATTTTAAATATTATTTTAATCATAATAAAACCTCATTCACACAGCTCCTGGTCAAAACTACAGTCCTATTTATTTTAGACTATGGCAACTGCTCCATTAGCTGGACGTCATTTATCTCACAGACATTTGCTTTGTTACTGTCACCGGTCACTCATCACAGCAGCCTTTACTCCCCAAATCCACAGACAAACTCACCACTTAATTTTCATTCACAAATATTTAGTTGGTAAAAAAGTTTGAGTTGCACATCCTTTAGTCACTCCTCGGTTTTCTGTAGCAGGTGACTACAACCATTTACAATAGACTCAAAAACTCAAATGAATGAATCAATGACTAAATAAACAATAATTTTGTTTCAAGCAAAACCCACATTTTTCATTTCCATGTATTATTACTGCAGTGTGGCACTTAAAGTTACTGCAAGGGGAATTCGTGTGAGCCCCACCCGTGTGAGCCCCACCCGTGTGAGCCCCACCCGTGTGAGCCCCACCCGGGTGCCGTGGCTGGGTGCCGTGGCTGGGTGCCGTACTTTGCTGATGCTCCTCTCTGATCTGTCTGATGGTGGCTCGGATCATCTTCCTCTCCTCGTACTCTCCAGCAGAACGCAACTGGAACAGAGGAAACAATATAAACTTCGTCAGAAAGATATGCTAACATTTGCACAAAAATCCCTTTTCCCCAAGAGTCTCCCCAAGAGACTGAACTGTGGTGTGTGGGGGGCCCTATTGGTGTGGGGGCCCCACATGCTTGTACTTATAGGCCTTTTCCATAGGTTAAGTTTACTAACTTAATATTTATCTGTATTAATTATAAATGTAACAGTTCTTTTCAGTGCAAGTGCAACAACGCTGTAGTTTAGCTTTAGCTTCATGAGAGGTGAGTAATAAAGTTTATATTTCCTGTTCGCTATTCTCCGTGTTTATATTCTTCCTTTGTGTCTTTAATTCTGTTTATTTTGCTCTGCTTTATTGGCGCAGCTGTAGCAGTATCACTGATATATTATAGTTACAATGTCATAATGTGTAGTAGTTGTCATATGTTTGACTGTCGAGCAGACATCCTTTTCAGTCTCAAATCATTTGTACCGTTTCCACGCCCAGTTACACACAGCATCACTCAGCACCACTTGTAACGAAAATGCATCTGGGGCTGAGCGAGGCCACAAGTGCAGAGCCGAGTAGAATAGAGTAAAGCAGAGAAGGTACTGCAAAAAACTGCAATAATGTGCTTACAACTACAAACAACCCCACTGCTTGTCAAAACTCACCATCTTTGTGAGCTCCTCGATGTCCCTGATGCCCTGAAGCTTCTGAGAGAGGAGCTCCAGCGCGTCACTGCTTTCGGGCCTAAAGGAAAGTTCAAGACTTAAAAAATTTGCTGAAAAAAATCGTCCATACCACCTTTATCATATTTCCTCGTGGCGTGGATAAATCATTTGTCCTGCCACGTATCAATCATAAAACGCACCTACCGCTCACCTGCAGCCGCGTCAGGCTCGTCCCCACGTTTCCGCGTGCCTAAGCGCATGGATCTATCATAATATAGTTCCCTCAGTGTACGGGGCAAAATGAAGACGGAGAAAGACAGTTCGAGCTGACGCAGAAGTGGACAGAAATCTACGGGAGACGAGCGATGCGATGCGCTCCGTTGCGCTAATAAACAAACGCACGTGTGTGTTGTATCGTTCCGCACGGGGGAGTGCCTTCCGCCTGCGTTCTCAAATCGCCGAAAAATCGTCCATACCGCCTTTAACAGGATAATAGACAGAAATGATTTGGAAAGTGTCAACGTATGGCAAATTAGGCCTGCAAGTGTCAATCACAATCTAATTATACTCTCTACAATGGATGAAAACACATAGTCTAACCCTTCAAATAAAAGGGTACTTCATGCACCAAATGTTTACCCCTACTAGAGTAATATCTATTACAGTGTCATTACAGTGTACTTACTATGTAACTGTTGCCAATATCATCAGCCAAAATGGGCTATCGGCTAAAATCTTCCAGATACGGCAAATATTCCACTTGGGCATATAATACCTCGTTTTAAAGCTTAGACTCTTTAGAATACAACAATTGTATCCAATCTACTGACAGATTAATACACAAGCAAAGTGATGACATTTATCTGTGCAGTAGTTTATATGTGTGAGACATAGTGCTTCTGAATGCATGACTCAAGAATAAAAGTGAATTTCAGCAGAGATCATGCAAACAATAAAATATAACTTTTTCTAAATCAAAGTGTCAGTGTGGAGAAGAGAGAAGATTGTCACCATAGATGGAGCACAAGCATGTTGGATATTACTCTCACAACAGACAATTGTTTAGTCAGGACTAAAATAAATCTCATTTGTGTTGAACTGAGCAGTGAGGGTGGTAAACATGTGTTTGACGCTACTTTTCTTTCACTTTAGTTAGCGCTTAGCTCGGGAGATGCTACCACCACATTGTAAACATAACTCATAGGACTAACGTAAAGTATGTCCGTGTTTACTGGACTCACATTTATCTGTAAATGAGCTGTGAAAAGATGTATACGCATATTAATTATCACCCACGCAAATGAATGATCCACTCCCATCAAGACATTTACTTAGAGAGTTGTCTAGTCAATCAAAGCGATCATTTAATGGTGTTGTCATTTCTATTACATTAACTTTCATTTGTTAAAGAGTAGTCGTTCGCCAAAATACATTTCTACCTTTAATAGAGTTATTTCTTGGGCACTACTTCTACCCTACTTCAACTTGAGTATTATGAATTTTAAGTTATGAGACTCTTACTTGAGAATCATTTTTGGCTACTCTACCCCTCCTCTCTGAAATGCATGGGATTCCTTATTCAGTATTAGTTTAGCAGATAATATTTTAGTTAAAATGTGCACTGTGAACTGAATTATTATTATTATTCTTAAATCACTCACTAAATATGTTTTAGAGCCCAAATTCCTGGAACCTGGAGCTTGCAGTGACAGGACGTGGTCAGTGTTGTGAGGAGAAATGTGCCACAATAAGGTCGGACAGTCACATTCCTGGAGCGTAGAGCGTGCACGAGCGTAGAGCGTGCACGTGCAGATGGGAGTGCACGTGGACGAGGTATGCCCTTTGTTTTCCCAAGTCATGCGAGAGCAGCACCGCATGGGACGGATTACAGCAGCCACCGCTCATAATTGCATTCAGAAGAAAAACTAGATTTATAC